>NC_037672.1:129152397-129277851 GCF_003255815.1 Theropithecus gelada
TCACATGTGATGAGAGTCTGTGTTTTAATATGATCATTGAACTGTTGTATGTACTTTCGGATGGCTCTGTGTAAAAGGGTGGAGTATGTGGATTCATCTCAAATGAAATAATAATATGTGAGAGATGGTATGAGTCCAATGGCTGAATTTGAATCCTGGCTCTACTATTTACTAGCTGTTTGATCTCTTTTTTTTTTTTTTTTAATTTAAAAAAATGTTTATTTTTCTTATATTGGTAAAATATATGTAACATAACTTTTACTATTTTAGCCATTTTTAAGTGAACAATTCAGTGTCATTAAGCACATTCCCACTGTTGTGTCACATTATGGCTATCCATTTCCAAAACTTTTTTTTTTTTTTTTATTTGATCTCTTTAGGCAAGTTACTTAACTTCTTTGTGTCCAAATCCCTCATGTGTAAAATGGGGTAAACAAAAACACTTATTTTATCTCAGAAGGTTGTAAGGAGTAGAAAAGATAATACATGTAATAACATTAATTAGTACAGGGTCTGCCATAGAGTAACTACTCAATAATGATTACTTATTATTAGGATATTAATAGCAGTATAATGATAGTAGTACCCTATATACATTTTTATCCTATATATTTTGTTGTTTTATATTTTTTAAAAATCCAGTTGCTTGGGCTGATTCTATCCTTTAATAATGTTGGGTTTCTTTATCATCTTCCTAATAAAATACTGTAGGCTGAATGCTTACACAGCAGAAATGTATTTCCTCACAGTTCTGAAGGCTAGAATTCCAAGATAACAGTGCCAGCATGGTTCTGGTGAGGGCTCTCTTCCAGGCGTATAGAACCTCACCTTCTCACTGTGTCCACGAGGAAGAGAAAGAGAGACAGGGAGATAAAGAGAGAGACAGACCGAGAGAGAGAGAGAGAGAGAGAGAGAACAGAGAAGAGGGAGAGAGAAAGAAGAAAGAAGAGCGATCTGATGTCTTTTCTTATGAGGTCCCCAATCCTATCACAATGGTCTTTCTCAATGCATTCGTGCTGCTGTAACAAAATACCTAAGACTGAGTAACTTGGAAAGAAAAGAACATTATTTTCCTATTTTCTACTGTTCTGGAGGCTAGGAGGTTCAAGATCAGGCGACCAGCAGATTCAGTGTCCTGTGACGGCTGCTGTCTGCTTCCAAGATGGGGCCTGTTGATGCATCCTGTGAAGTTGATTAATGCTGTGTCTTCATATGACAGAAGGAACAGCAGGGGTGATTTTTTTCCCCTCAAGTACTTTTACGAGGCACTAATCCATTCATGGCTTAATCACCACCAAAAGCCCTCACTTCTGAATGCTCTTGCATTAAGGATTAGGATTCAACATGAGTTTTGGAGGAAACACAAACCTTCAGGTCATAGCAGGTCCTCACCCTCATGACCTCATTTAAATTTAATTACCTCTTAAAAGTCACTTCTCCAAATCCTATGGCGTAGGTGTTTAGCACTTCAGCCTATATGAATTTGGGGACACAATTCAGTCCATAGCAATTATAAATGTTTTAAAATAAATTGTAGGCCCCAATACTAGTTTCTTTGTAATATTATGCATCAACACCCAATGCTCTTCCTTGTTCATTGACTTTGAGCTTGACCATATAAATAACTTTGAACAATAGCACTAAATAGAGATTATGTTAGTCTAGTAATGCTAGTAAAGATATTGCTGATAAATGTGACAGAAGATATAAAAATAAATTTAAATCATTGGGCATATTAAGCATATGAGTTCTTCTAAACCAATTAAATGATTTTTTTCATTAAAACAGTCATCAGTATGATTTATCTGAGTCATTCTAAGAACTGTTGGTGATATGGAAGAAGGATGTGAAAGCAGACTGGGAAACAAGAGTTCCATTGCAGGGGCATAGATGTGGGAAACATGTATTCTAGGTGTAGATCAGAAAAAAATGGTAAATAGAGAGATTACGGTAGATGGCTCAGATGGTTTAGTGATTAACTTTTTTTTTTTTTTGGAAAGGGAGAAGAGGATAATTCAAAAATTTCTCATAAGAATAACTCAATAATTATGTTGTTATTAAATAAATAAGAGTCAGAAAAAAAAGAAATGAGGGCTAGATTGTGGATATGCAAAATTGTGGCAGAAATGACTGACTTTAAAATTTATATTAGACTGTTAATACTGATTAGTATTAAAATATGACTTAAAATTGTAATGTCAAAATAAAATATCATAACACTTCTAATGCACTTAAAAATATTATCCACATAATTTGAATATAGAAGTCTTTTACATATGAGAATGCCTAGGAAAGTTGTCATAGAGAATAACCATAAACTCTTATAAAGGATGGCTGGCCAGGCTCGGTGGCTCATGCCTGCAATCCCAGCACTTTGGGAGGCCAAACTGGGAAGATTCCTTGAGGCCAGGAGCTTGAGATCAGCTGACAGTGTAGTTAAACAGCAATGTGTTGAAGCCCTGTCTACCAAAACAAAGAAAGCGGAGTGTATGCCTATAGTCCTAGCTACTTGGCAGGCTGAGATGGAAGGATCTCCGGAGTCCGGAAGTTCAAGATGTACCATTAGCTATGATCATGTCACTGCACTCCAACCTGGGTGACAGAGTGAGAACCTGGGTCAAAAAAAAAAAAACAAAAAAAAACAGATGGTGACACAGTTCTAAATTAAACCAGGGGATTAGAAATGTTATTACTTTGTTAGTGGATTAAGAATAAAGTCTGTCATGATCAAAGTCAATAAATTAAAATAAAATAAACAATTATTTCTATATTTCTAGCATGGCTATGCTGCAACGATTTACAATTTTGGAATTCGTATGCTTATTTTCATAAGAGTGTCATGGATGGCTTACAGCCTGGAGAATCAGGGCTCTAAAACTTCAAATCGGGCTTCACTACATACAGATTTTAATTTTTTGGCAAAGAAAAAGGTAATACACACTTCACTTATTGTTTGAAGCTAAATTTAGTCTTCACAGGTTTAGAACTTTGCATTAGCCCAATAAACTTGAATCAACAATTCACATTTTTTAATGAAGGCTAAACTACTTGCTCAGAAGTCAACATTCCTGGGTAGTTTAACTCTGGATGTGTTTCACTTGTGTTTCTCAAAATATTCATGGGAAAGAGGGGCACAAAAGTCATCTAAGCTCCTGAACTGGATACTGCAAAACAAATGAGAATATTACATATTATAGGAAGCAATATACTGCGTCACATAAAATATGCATTTGATAATAATGATAGCTATAGATTTAAAATAGACATGTATTGAGCAATTTTACAATGATAGGCAATATGCGTAGCACTTTATTGAAGCACTATTCACAGTAGTAAAGACTTGGAACCAACCCAAAAACCCATCAAAGATAGACTGTATAAAGAAAATGTGGCACATACATGCCATGGAATACTATGCAGCCATAAAAAAGAATGAATTCATGTCCTTTGCAGGGACATGAATGAAACTGGAAGCCATCATTCTCAGCAAATTAACACAGGAACAGAAAAGCAAACACTGCATGTTCTCACTCAAAAACGGGAGTTGAACAATGACAACACAAGGACCACATGGACCCAGGGAGGGGAACATCACACACCAGGCCCTCTTAGGGGTGGGGGGCAAGGGGAGTGAGAGCATTAGAATAAATACCTAATGCATGCAGAGCTTCAAACCTAGATGAGGTGTTGATAGGTGCAGCAAACCACCATGGCACATGCATACCTATGTAACAAATCTGTACTTTGTGCACATGTATCCCAGAACTTAAAGTAAAAAAAAATAATAATAATAATTAAAAATATATATAAACCTAATTTTTATTTTTATTTTATATCTCAAAATGTAAATACTGTTATTTGCTGCTATAATAGGGAATCTGAAGCAAACTAAGGCAAGTAACTTGACTGAAGAAGCAAGAGAAAGTGGCAGAGGCAGACATTAACTCAAAAGCTCTGGTTTTATTGTGGTTATTTTTTTTCTTTTTCGAAGAAATAAATTGTAGTCATTCTTAACCACTGTTCTGTATTGCTATATATATCTAAATATTACAATCATGTGAATAAAATAATTACTTCATTATTTGGTCAGTATATAGAGCTTTAGGAGAGATTTTCTAGGGAAAATCTAAAGCAAATCACTAAAAGAAGAAATAAAATCTTTATTAATTTTATATTGCTTGTTAACTTCAACAATAAATGCTGTGCTATTGAAAGGCAGCAAATGGAAAATGATGATGCTTCTATACTAATTTGAAAAGCAACGTAAAATGAAAGGCTAATAAAGGATTTTAAATGATTAGCGACAAGCAAATATATACAGAATATTATGTAATGCAATCAGTGAACATGATAGTAAGAAAATGGCTAAACAACTGACTTTAGAAAGGGTCAGAAAAGAGAGAAATATGCTGCATGTGAAGGGAAAGAAATAGAGGAGAAGGACTCATTAAAAAATAAAAATGTGATTACACTAGACATGAGACAATTGGTGCATGAAGACAAAGCAGAGTCTTTATAAATTCTCATTTATTTTTAGGTCATTCAAACAGTACATGTGTGTGTGAAACTTTATATATATACACATACATACATATATATTATATATGCATATAATATATATAGTATCTACACAAAAATAGAACATTACTTCAGGATTTTGAGGTGATAAAGGAAGAATCCTATTACTGAAAAGATAGACACGAGTTTTTAAAAGAAACAAAGCTAGTCACATTTCAAAAAGCTTTAAGGAGCAGGATAGAAAGGAGTCCAAGATAGAAAGTGAACACATTGAATGAAATGATCTTAAAATGAATGTGAAAGCCATCTGCACAGTATCTATAAATATCTGTATCTTGCTCATTTTCTAGTTGATGTAATAGAGTTTTAGGTGTGCATAAATAATAAGCGTGGGTTTATTCTTCATCTACAGCTCAGGCATATCATTTTTGGATATTTTATTATATTTTTTCAATGTTGAAATTGTAGATTTTATTTCAAAGCATCTTCAAATACACTCCATCTGGATATTATTTAAAGACTACCCAAAATCTTCATGAGGGTAAATAGTATTTACTGATATCTGTTGATAAAATTATAAAAGTAAGTATTAGTATTTTAGTACATGTCCATCTCTTAAATGCCAATTCCCATTAAATGGTATTCCATAAAAACAGTCCATTTGTCTACCCTTTAGAATATATTTTATATTTATGATTTTAAAAATTAAATAGATTGTTTGTTACAGCAATTTAGGTTTATGGAAATATTGTGCAGAGTTCCCCTTATTCCCATATACGTCTTTATATCTCACACAAAAAACTTTATATCTCACACAAAAAACACAAAAAAAGTTTCTTCTAGTTTGAACATCTTGCATGCATGTGGTAAATTTTTTACAATGGAAGAATCAATATTGACACATTGTTATTCACTAACTTGTCAGGTTACATTAGAATTCCCTCTTTTGCTTGTGCAGTTCTATGGGTTTTGACAATGCATAACTTCATGTATCCATCGTATCATGCAGAATAATTTCATTTCCTCAAAACTCCCTTGCGGTCTACCTATTCATCCTGCTCCTCCTTGCCCCAGAACCCCTGGAAATTAGTGACCTTTTCATTTCTCTTTTTGTTTTTTTTTTTTTTCTATTTCCAGAATGTCATGTAGATTAAATAATATAGTGTGTATTCTTTTCAGATTGGCTTTTTATTTTTCACTTAAAAATATATCCCATGGCTCTTCCATGTCTTTACATGACTCATAGGTCATGTTTCATGTTTTTTTTTTTTTTTTCAGTAGAAAAATTTAATACTAGAGAAATTCATTCACTTCAGTAACTTTTCTCCTCAGAGATGGATACAACCACATTTTTCTCATAGAAAATTAAAGAAAAAACTTAAGCTATATTTTGACTTTTGAAAGTTAAACTATACCATTGCATACTCTTTGAGCAACTTGTATATGTTGAAGGGAGTGGAATTATGGAGTATTTCAGGATCATGATGTAAAACTGTCAACATTTGGTTTATTAGACATTGTTATTTTATTAGATGTTGATTGTTAACTTAATCTCAGAGACTGTGTTTATCATTTATAATTATACTGTAAGATACAGAGTAAAATTCATGTTTTTGATGGTATATAAACATACTTATCTTCCTTGATACATGTGACTCTCTGATTTCTTTTCATTCCTATATGCTGTCCCATTTTATTCATCTAACCATGAATCCATTCTTCTTTTAATTGATTTTTTTACTGTTGTTTGCCTTCTCTTTAGTACAATGAGTAAACATATATATGCTTTGTTGTTAAAATGTGAATATATCTCATGGATTTCAATTGATTCGTCAGAACTTTCTCTATTTTTTTCAACTGGATGACTATAAATGATATTTTCTCATGAATGAAATTTGTATATATCTTTTTATTACTGATGCTAACAATAAGTTCTTATATGTATTGGCAATTTGGATTTCCTCTTTTGACAATTTTTGGCTCTTACAGGAATTTTTAATATGTGTTTTCTGTAATAATCCATTGTTGTTTTGAGATTTTATCAAGTTGAGGAATTCTCTTCCACTTCTAGTTTGCTGAATGTCTTTTAAAAGCATGTTGAATGTCTTTGCTAGGTTTGCTTTGCAATGTATATGAGACATAGAGGTAGGTAATTATCTGTGAGATCAGCTTAAATGTTTCATACATTTTAAATCTGGTTTTGTTGCAAGGTTATACAGCATCTCCCCCAAAACTGAAGAAGATCTTCTATCTTTCTATTCCCAGATTTTCTTTTTCAATAGTGATTCTTTGAATGTTTGGAAATCAGGCCTGTAAGATATTTTAGACAGGTTTTCTGTAAGTTTTTTTTATACATTTAGTTACTTTTATAGTTGATTTATTTTGCAATTTTCTACTTGTTTTCCCCACTTTGATAAATTTTATTCTATAAAATCAACAATTTTGTTTTCCATTTGTTTCCATTGTACGGCATGCAGTTTTCATCTAAAGTCCTTTCTGTTTTTATTTATGCTCATTTTTACTCCTATATTATTTATTTATGCCTTTATTTTTTCTCTTGTCTGCTTTTGCTTTTCACAGACATCTATCATTCTGATCTTTTTATTTTATTGTATTGTTATTTTCTATTCATTCCTTTGTATTATTTTTCATTTGTCATTATTCCTACCATCCTCCAAATGAATTCACGGAAACTAGAAAGCCTTAGCACTGACAATATTTCAACTTTCTTTTTTTCTCTTTGTCTAGTGTTTGAATTTCACCTTATGTTTCAACCTCTAAAGTATTAATTATTTTTGTTATTATATTCAGTGGTCACTTATATGGATTAATCAGTTTCTTTCCTCTTAGTCATAGCTGTTGTTTGGGGTGGGAGTGGAGAGAAAACTCTGAATTATAAGATTTTCTGACATTATTGGTGTAAATAGGCACAGCATGGCCGATTTTAAGCTCCAAATGCTTTAACAATTGTTTAGCAAAAGTCCTGGAAATAATACGTTCTTACAAGATGATGTGAGCAAGATCTTGCACAGTTGTCTTTGCTCCCTGTTCATTTAGTTTTTCCTTCTAGAAACAATTTTCTCTTTCTTTGAACTAAAATCTTTAATATTAAATATCTTTACTATAATCTTTAATATTTAATATTTGGTCATAGAGATAAATTTGTGAGGCTAGATATGATTATTTCCACTATTTATAAGTAAATAAAGATGTCTGAAACATAAATAATATGTCCAGATCTTGAAGTTAAAAATCATAGAGCTGAGTCTTAAAGCAAAGTTTTGATTTCCATCCGGTTTTTTTTGTAACCATATGCCATAGTCTAAAGATTGCATCCCCAAAATTTGCATGTTGAAACCTAATCACATGTGATTAGATTAGGAGTAGTGTTTTTGTGTGGTAATTAGGTCATGCGGACAGTGCCTTCGTATATGGATTTACTGCCCTTATAAAAGGGGCTTCCAAGAGAGACCGCTTGACCTTTCCACTATGTGAGAACACAGCAAGAAGGTACCATCTATTAACCAATAAATGGGGTCCTCACCAGACACTGAATCTGCTGGAACCTTGGTTTTGGACTTTCCAGCTTCCAAAATTATGAAAAATAAATTTGTGTTGTTTATAAGCTACCCAGTCTCTGTTATTTTGTTATAGCAGTCTGAATGAACTGAGACACCATATTCACTTTTCTGACACGTAATTATACCTTGCATAAATAGATTTACCTAACTAGGTACCAATCCTTACCTACCAAATATCTGTCACCAAGTATTGCTTTGAATAATTGCAATTCCAATTTGCTAAGATTATAATACAGTAAGTAATTACCGTTTTATATGCAAATTGTTCCACTTTTATTCACTTGAAAAGCCTGTTTCATATTTAATCAGCCTGGCCATTGTTAAATATTATAAATAAAGTTAGACTCATTTCCTCATCACATTCTTAATGGTATCAATATTCCAGAGGATAATAGAGTCATTATTATCACTGACACCAATTAATCCTTATTAAACACTCACTGAGTGCCTGTTACTAAACAGAATGCGGAATAGAAGGTACCTAGTGAAAAGTTTATGAATAAGTTAAAATTTTAGTTCATACAACCAAGCACTATAAAGTGATATGCAGTATCATAATAAAAAGTGCCACAATCAACTTAGGTCTGGAATTGAATGTGAAATAGTTTGAAAATTGCAAGTATTTTTCTAGTGGCATTTTTTTTTTTAATAGTTCAAGTGTTTGTGTCAAAATTTGTCACTGGGCTAGGAATGTGCATTATATATGTGCATAATGAAAACATGGCTATCTGAACCAGATAAAGCATCCAACTTTAATTTAAAATTGCTACATCAAAATTTTAAAACTTAGAAATTATTAGTGATATCAATAAAGCTGTATAAAATAATTATAAACCTGTTTAGGCAGATCTAGATTTAAGTTCTTAGTTTCCAATAACTCAATGCTTCTTAGTCTGATTTTATACATCTGTAAGCAATATTTATAATAGTACTTATTTTATATAGATGTTACGACTTAATTATGTATATAATGGCACTTAGTCATTTGTGCTTCGTACCAAGTGTCCCTCTACATTGTTTATTGTTTAAATTGCCTAATAACAGCTAAGTCTGAATTTAGTAAGAAAATTAAACATTTACTTTTACATTAATTGATACTAAGCAGAGAGTATTTATAGGATTTTTGTTGTTGTTGCTCTTTGTTTTAACTTTATAAGTCACTTTGATTTGGATGATGTTTTATGTGCCAAACAAGTTTCACTCTTTAAGCAATCTGAAAAATAATATACATAGCTAGTTTAACTTTATTTATTGTGACTGATGCCACAAACATATGTTTCTAAGTTATGATATTTAGCACTTGATATTGGTTTGCTCATATTTTTGTTCCTTATTTAAATTATTGTGGATTTTATTTTCAAAATATAGTTGCACCATCATATCCTACTCCTTCTTACTATATGGTACTGACACTGCTCCATTGGGAGGTAGGGACTTCTCCTCCCCTTGAGTGTGGGCTGGGCTTAGTGACTTGATAGTATTGAACAGAATGCGGTGAGATTCCAGGCCCTCCAAGGGATGTTGGCCATCTTGTGAACACACTCAGAAACATGAAGCGACAAACGTAGGTGTTTTGGTTAACCACCCCAAGTAAATTCTGAATCAACCTCTAGGCATGTGAGTGAGCTAGTCTTCACATGTCAGCTCCCAGTCTTTGAATTGTACGAAGGAGTAGGTAATGCAGCAGAGAAAACCACACCTACTGTACCACCTGAATTTCTGACCTTCAGCATTAGTAAGTTTAGTATCACTTTTTTACATAGATATTTGAAGTAATTTTGTTATGCATTAGTAATGGAATATATAGCTTTAAAAATTATTCTGTCCTCTGCAAGGCGTGGTGGCTCACGTCTGTAATCTCAGCACTTTGGGAGGCCGAGGCGGGTGGATCATGATGTCAGGGGTTCAAGACCAGCCTGGCCAACATGGTGAAACCCCGTCTTCACTAAAAATACAAAAAATTAGCCAGGCGTGGTGGCAGGCACCTGTAATTCCAGCTACTCAGGAGGCTGAGGCGGGAAAATCGCTTGAACTCGGAGGGCAGAGGTTGCATTGAGCCGAGATCACACCACTGCACTCCTGCACTCCAGCCTGGGCGATAGAATGAGACTGTCTCAAAACAAACAAACAAACAAACAAACAAAAAAATTATTCTGTCCTCATGTGGTAGTTTTTCATGTATTGTTTTGGTTACTGGTTTTTTGTTTATTAGTTTTATGTATCCATTTATATTCGTGTATGTGCTTTCTATTTATCCATAAGATTACTTTCTATTTATCCATAAGATTACTTCATATACTTTTGTAATGTATTTAGATCTCTATTTCTTGAATAATGTCAGACAGTGCTGATAGAAACATTGATATAAAAAAAAGAGAGAAGAAACACATATATTTTTCCCATTGTTTTTATTCATGCTTCCTCTCTTAATTTAGGTTACTTATATTATTAATTTAAAATATTTGAATAATTTTTATAATGGTTCATAACACTTGGAAATAAAATTTAACTTATTTGCATACATAATTTTCTATACATTCCCCATTACATAATTAAGGAAATTAATACACCTATACCTCCTCCTGTCTATTATAATTATTTCATAATGTTTGGTCATTTTTGCATTCATAACTTTATCATATTTGATATAATATTTTTTGCATTTCCTTACAATATTTGATGCCATATTTTTACATACACACATTCATTTTTTCCACTAGTGATACTGCAAAACAGCCATCGTGACACATAGCTGCCACATTTATTTCTTAGTCTTGTTAATTCTATTCTTCAATATGTTTTCCCTGAGTAAGACTATGTATGTGTTTTTCATGTTCATAAATAGCTGCATATTCTCTATATTTGAATCACTAGGTAGCTGTAAATAAATGTCATAAATCATATTTCCATTACCTAAGACTGATTTAGGACATTTCTGTTATCCCAAGCAACTGGATACTGACAGTATAACTTCATCCAGCAGCCACTATCCTCACTCCCACTCTAACCTAGCCCACACCTAAACCTCATAGGAAGTGGAAATTTTATGCTTGGATAACAGAGTGTTTCTATTTTCTAAATAGAATACGTTTTGTATAGGTAGTCAAATAACAGAATAATAATAGAGTAATAATAAAGTGAAATATTTCAGAAAATAATGTCAATACATTCTTCAAGAAAAATAATTCTCTTTTTCAGTATTTTACTTTCCATTCATAAGGTAGTAATTTTGATTTTGTATAAACCAACTGCTCATTGTGTTCTCACCACATTTTACGTCCTCTTTTTTATTAAACTAATATTTGATAATTTGGCTGCATTCTTGCTGATAATCTTAAACCTTTCCCTCATCTAATAAATAGTGCTATATATATGTATATACATATACACAGAACATGTATATGTTATATATATACAAAATATAGAATATATATACATATAGATATATATTCTTCTACTCACTGGTAAAGTGTTATTTTTGATATCTGAGTTATATTTTTCCTAAATTTGTTAAGGAAATTTGATCTCAATTTCATCTAATTATATTATTTTAATACTTTCTTTTGTGCTTGTTTTATTATACTTTGATTATTTAATTTTATGTAATATAAATCACTTTTATATTACTCCAGCTAGGATTATCACAAAATATTATGTAGTAGAAGGAATACTTATTTGTGCTACTTGAAATGAACAGAAATTGAAAACAGAAATGAGGAAGAAGCATAACTTTTTCTTATGCTTATTCACAGAAAAGTTTGAAGTTGTTGACAGAGATTGTGGATGTTTTTGAATACCGATTAATTTGTTTTGATTTTAGCATGTATGCATAAGAAACTCAATAATGGTTTATAAAGAAAAAAATTACATTACTAGATCAATTTTTACAGATAGTAAATGTTATATATACATTGACAGAAAGAGAGGAAAACAGATTCAAAGTAATATCAGCATTCCAGTTTTTTCTAAGTTAAATAAAATGAGGGTCAAAATATTTAAGTAACTGCAAATATAATAAAGAGAAAGTTAAGAGAGATATTATAGAGGTAAAAGTCAATGGAATTTGACAAGCTTTTTGTTAAAGAAATTAGTTTTTTTTTTTTTTTTTAAGTAATACACATTTGAACAGTGGGTTTGGGGTAATTTAATCAATTATATCTTCCCATGTGCTGATTCTTATTAAATTTCTCCTTTTAAAATACACCACATTTTATCTCAGTATCCTCATGTGAAATAGAAAAAATAATATAACTCATAACGTTTTGGATGAAACCCCAAAGAGCTGGTGAAGAGATGTAATCAGAATCAGAATGTATTAGCAGAATGCCTAGCATGAATGATGTGACCAGTAAAGTCCATTGTGCTTTTATTTATTACTTCACATGCAGTCTTTTTCTGTTTTTGTTTGTTTGTTTGTTTGTGTGTTTGTTTTTGATGGAATATCTCTCTGTTGCCCAGGCTGGAGTGCACCAGCACGATCTCGGCTCACTGCAACCTCTGCCTCCTGAGTTCAAGAGGTTCTTCTGCCTCAGCCTCCTGAGTAGCTGGGATTACAGGTTCTCCCCACCACGCCTGACCACCTTTTGTATTTTTACTAGAGATAGGGAGTTTCACCATGTTGGTCAGGCTGGTTTTGAATTGCTGACTTCAGGTGATCCGCCCACCTCTGCCTCGCAAAGTGCTGAGATTACAGGCATGAGTCACCGCACCAGGCACAGGAAGTCTTTTTCTATCCTGACTATACACAAAATACAGCATTAATTAAGCATTGCTTATTTCAGTTTATGCTATATTCAAACTAAGAGTTTACAGTTGGCAACAGTGTTATGAAAAAATGCATAGCTTCTTACCATATTAAAAGTAAAATTAATTGTAGAAAAGTGAAAGTGTATTATAAATGGATGATGTGCATTCTAAGACTCTGCTTCCATATTATAAAAAGATGGGAATGGTGTAATTGATTTCAGTTATTCCTGGTAGCATTAAATTCTACTATATTCCGATGGCGGTACATAAGCCATTAGAATAAAACACAAGTAAACTCTCTGAGTCGTTCGAATTCTTGCAAAGAATTTCTAAATGCATGAGCATATAATATGTCTGTTTCCTAAAGTGTCAATGTTAACACTTTAACTCTCAGTACCAAAGAATATGTATACTACTACTCTGGATGGCAGGAAACAAGATTAAGTGTGTTTATTTTAAAAGCCTATTGAGTATTGCAGGAAAAAAAGCTTTGCCATAAGTAGAATAAATTTGAGTTTCATTATATACTGAGCTTTACATTTTAGTCACAGGGACATTTGCATAATTTTCTCGTGCTAATATATTGTAAAATGAAAGGCATAGCATTGTTTATAGAAAGCCTTAAAAGCCACGAACAACATTTATGTGGCTAACAAAAGGTTCTTTCTTTCCATGAAATATTTGAAATTTTCAAGAGTATACAAAGTTAAAGTTAATATAAAGTGTTTTTATTTGCCATTTTATTTTACCCTTCTGTTATGGTGCTTACATAAATTGTTATAAAATGTGAGAAGTAAAGAAGATAATTACTGAAAAATGATTATTCTAGATTTCATGCCACTATAAATGGTGTCAGGTACATATGCTTAAATATACTCCAAAGACTTAAGTTTAAATAGATTTATTTTCTTTTTTAAATGAGAATTTATAACTCACAATTTAGCATTTTGTCTTTATAATTTATGTAAAATAATATAATAAGAATGGTAGGTGAGCTGAAATGTAGGTCAAACAATAATTCAAATGAGGAGAGTTCTGAAAAATTACAAAATCCATGAGTAAGGTAGAGATAAAATTATTTGTCAAAGCAATTTCCAAGATGGATTATCTTTGCTCAAGCTCTCTTCCTCTATTGTAATAGAAGAAAATTTCTATTAATTAATCATGTCAATAAATATTTCAATTAATCATGTCAAAATTTATTCTTAATTTTTTCACTAAACATATAAAAGGTAATATCTTTCAAAACTATAAAAATATGTCAGCATTGTTCAGTGAAGTATTGTGATTTTGTTTTGATTTTTATTACAGTGACTTTTGACATGTTCAATAATTTAATTTTGGGAATACACGTTCATAAAATCTTTCATAAAACACCACAATCATGGAGGATACATCTTATTTTAATTAACAGATCAACACTCCATCTAAGTGGATGGTTTTAATATATAGGAAACGTATTTTCCTCTAGCAAGTAACCTGATTATTTGTATTTTCTTTTCATTATTATTATTAAATAAAATAAAAATGACAAACATTTATTAAATGCTTATTTTATTATAGCATTCAAGAGGTTGAATAAAGTAAATATATATGATTCTTGTTCTATTTTAAAAGATTAATATAAGCAACATTTATGAAACTGCAAACATATACATATATATATATAATGAGAAGTTTGTATTACCCTAAATATTTATATTACATGCCAGCAGTTAAAGCAATATTATTTTAAAGAAATAGGTTGGAAGCCAGGCAGCTTGGTGCCTATTTATATATCCATCTTACTCTGAGGTATAGGATAGAGTTTGAACTTTGTTAACAAAGAATGCTTCAACTTTATTAAGTCAATAACATAAACTCAGTATTTTTCCAATGATCAAGTCTACTGTTCATCTGACTTGAACATATCTTTGTTCTTTTATTTTTTAATTTTAAAACATAAAATCATTTTCATTAAAGATAATAAATAATAAATATTTAATTAAATATAAATAAATATTTTAATTAAAAAATAATAAACTTTATCTCCTTTTAATTTTAGTCATAATTTGCATTTTGCACTAACACTCACTTGTCTGATATTGTGAAAGTATACCTTGACATTTGATACAATTACTACTTGTGACTTCTCACTTAAAATGCCTGCTGTGCTTGCCTATTTCTTCCATACTATAGCTCTATATTTTCTCAAGAATGCTGGATGGTTTATGGTATGTCTGGTTTCAGAAAAGATAAGGTCAAAATTATATAACTTTTACTCACAAGGTCCAAAGTTTTGTTGCTGATGAACTATGAATCATGTTAAGTGTTCTATCAGGAGGAGTTTAGGCAACAATATATTTAGGAAAAAGGATATTTAGGGTGACAAAATATAATACAGTAATGAATTAAAATTACTTTTTTTGTTGCAAGATCATACATAATTTTGTGATAGTAATCTCATAGTCTCAATTATGAAAAAATATGTTTTTCATATATAGTAATTTATTATAAACTTATTTTTCACATTATTTTAAAAATAAATGTGATGTTATTGAATTGTATTGTATTCCTTCAGTCATACATAAATTATTAATATTTTCATTTAGAATTTAACAGTAAACTAGAGGTTCATGGGGTCTGTGAGCTCACTCAAAGAGTCCCTCGAATTGCACATTGTCAAAGTATAGGAATTATGAGATTCCTTCCTAAAAGTTAATCCATAGAATTCAATATATTTTGAAAAAGATCCTGCATTAAAAATTAAATTGAGAACCTTGCTTTAAAAAGTTGTAAACCAGAGTTTGACATCTAAACCCTGAGCCAAGGAGAATATTGCAATATAAGTAAATATTACTATCTCTGAACTGTTTAAAATAAAATTAGAAATACAATAAAAAGAAAAGAAAATGCCAAAAAGGAAATCTAAAAGATACGTAACAAAATTAGGACTGCTATATTAGCATGTGTATCTGACAAAATAGTATTTCAGGAGAAAAACATACAAGTTATAAAAAGGAAAATTTGAAAATGAACAAACAGTCCAATGTGTGAATAGCAAAATTAGTTTAAAATGTATTGGGTCAAAACCGACAAAATGAATAAGAATAAATGTAATCTTATTTCTACATAACAGAATTTGCATTTTACTTTAAAGCCATATAGAAAATTTTTGTATATATAGATAGGATATTAGACCACAAATAAGTAAAACAAACTTCAAAGGATTGATATAAAACACGTCCTCAGAATTTGACAAAATAAAACGTAAATGATAAAAACAGAAAAATAGCTAATATTAGCATATATTTGGAAAATAAAAACATGCATTTGATAAAGTATCAGCCAAAGGAGAAATTACAATATTACACTGAATGTTATGATACATTTCCAACTAAATTTCCAAAAGTACACCTTAAAATTTTAAGGATACAGATAGAGTATCCCTCAGAAAAAAATATAAAGCAATTATTAGAAAACAAAATGATTAAAATAAATTAAAGTTTCAAGCAGAAGCTGCGAAAAATAAAAATCTAAAGTAAATATAGATATCTAGATAAGTAAAAAGAATTTAAAGCAATTTTACTTAACTCCTCAAAAGATAGAAAGGAAACAAGAGAAATGATCAATAGAACCAAAAGTGTGTCGTTTGCAATGATTAATAAATAGCAATCTGGCAAGTATGCTTGCATCAAAGAAAGAACAAGGTCAAAGAAACAATTCTAGAAATGATACTGGGTATATAATCGCGGTAACTATGTTTCTAAAGTCAGTTGGAAAGAAGAGAATGACGGGGATGATTAGTGAGAATTCCACTTCTAGGTATATACCCAAAATAATTAATTAGAAGCAGGGTCCCGAAGATATATCTGAACACCAATGCACATCACAACATTATTCACAAGAGCGAAAATGTGGAAGTAACCCAAGTGTTTAGAGATGAACTCATCCATAGGCCAATATGGTATATCCATATAGCAGAATACACTTCAGCCTTAAAAAGGAAGGGTAGACCGGGCGCAGTGGCTCACGCCTATAATCCCAGCACTTTGGGAAGCTGAGGCAGGCAGATCACGAGGTCAAGAGATGGAGACCATCCTGGCAAACATGGTGAAACCCCGTCTCTACTAAAAATACAAAAATTAGCTGGGCGCAGTGGCACGCGCTTGTAGTCCCAGCTACTCGGGAGGCGATTGCACCACTTCACTCCAGCCTGGCAACAGAGCAAGACTCTGTTTTTTAGAGGAAGGATATTATGACCTTTATTACAACACGAATGAACCTTGAGAACATTGTGATTTGTGATAAGTAAAATAATAAAACAAATACTGTATGGTTCCATATACACGAAGTATCTAGAGTTGTCAAAATTATAAGGTGGAAAGTAGATTAGTGGTTGCTAGCGGATGTGGGCAGGGAAAATGGAGAGTTATTGTTTAATGGGTATAGAATGTTTCAGTTCTGAAAGATGAAAACAGCTCTGGAGATGGAGTGTGGTTATGGTTGCACCGCAATATGAATGTACTTAATGCCATTAAACTTCAAACTGAACAATTAAAATTGTTAAGATGGTAATTTTTATATGCTATGTATTTACCACATTAAAAAAATTAAAGAAGAAAAGAGCTGAAGAAGTGAGGAAGTGTATTGGGAGTATTGCAGGGACAGGAGGTTAGGTCAGGGACTGTAATTATAAACAGGAATGCCTCCCGGAGAAGATTACATAATACAACAAAATCTTATGAAGGGGAGGCTAGCATTTCGTAGGTCACAATAAGAATTTTGACTTTTTCTCTGCACAGGAAGGAACTGGAAGGTTTTGAGGTTACAGTATTCATTTAAGGTTTTTAATGGAATCATTCTGAGTGCTGAACAAGCTAAAAAGAAGGGAGTAGTTAAGTAGGAAGCTAGTGCATTCATCTCACATTACAGTTGCTAGTGGAGTGTATCAGGTTGGTATGGTACAGGTGGTCTGATAGTTGATTTGTGGAAATATATGAAAGGTGTTGATCTAAAATTTACAGGAATTATATAATGTTAAATAATTAAAGTGTTTCTTCTTTAGCAATATTTCACATTAATGAAATATGAAATATAGCTAATTGCTTATAAGTAACAGGAAACTTCCTAATAAGTATATTGGCTGTTATTTTGCTCTGACATTGTACATTTATTATGTATAGGAAATCTGAAGTTTCAAAAGTTTAGGAATGTGGCTATATTTTAATATATGTTCAAATATAACCAAACTCAAAAATGTAGAATTGCTGCTATCATGTCATTAGATTCAAATTATCCTATAACCCATGAAGATAGCATAACATGCCTCTAGCAGTATGAGTTCAAATGATTAATTTGTATATAAAAACACTAAGATGCCTCATTAGGTTTTGTGACTATAATCACTATCAATGTAACTTGAGTAAGTATAGACAAAAAGGGGATTTAAGACAATTTTACATAAAAATACCTCAAGAAAATGTTTACATATAGTATTTTATACATTAGAGGCACCTACAAAACCATAAAATCAGGTCTGACAATTAAATAAAAAGAATGTTATATTTAAAATAAATAGTGCTAAGGATTTTAAATCAGCATTATGTTAAATATTATTGCTAAACACTTATCAAATCAAATAAAAACAAAATAAAAATATAGCTTTCTTTTATCAATTTTTTTTCTTTTTTATCTTTAAGAACAAAATAAAGCAAACACATGGTGGGTGGGAGTAGGGGTTATCAATTCTTCTTAAAGCATATTAAATGGTAAATTGTTGCAAAGTGTATATACTAACACATAACTTTGATGTAACTTAATTTTTAAACACACAAATAATATATCATTTTCCTAGAAACTTGAAAACATCTTTTAGAAATGAGGATCTCACCATTTTGCCCAGAGTGGGTTTAAACTCCTGGGCTCAAGTAGTCCTCCCACTTAGATGGAACTATAGGCATGTACCATCATGCCCACTTATAATAGTTTTATCTAGAAATCTTGACATCAATACACATAAAAATTTCTGCTACTTCATTTTCAAGTATGCTCTTTGTATTTCTTTGTGAAGATTGAAGATCATTAATGAAATACAGTTGGTACAATTGTGTTACTCTGAAGTAATATAAACAAGTGAGACCCTAATAAAATTGTCACATATATTATAGGAATGTGTAATTGTGAATTCAGGTCAATACAGTCTGTAAAATTGTGCCATATTTTAAAATGTGCTTTACTAGTCAGTTTGGAAAGCTTTTACTTTTCTTATGTTTGTTTTTATAAAGTAATGTATCAAATTAAGGGTCTTATAATGACATCTGACACAATGGTATAAAGGCAGAGGTTAAAAAAAAAAGTCAGTAGAGAGTTTTCTTAAACTCAAAATTCCAAATATTTGGCATGCACAAAACCTATGTGTAAGTAGTTGAGTTAAGAATTAGCGAAAGTGTAACAGGGATGTAGAAATACTTTTTAAATGAAATGACCCTTAAAGTTGGTAATAGGATAAACAGAATACTCTTACAGTTTTATGGTCAAAATTTTTGACTAATTAAAAATATACAACTGACGAACCTTATATTATCCTGGTTAAAGATAATTATTGCAATCAGAAAATGCAAAGAATGACTATTTTTTCCAAAGCTGTATCATAGCTGAGTTGGATACTGATGTTCTGTTAATAACTCTAATTCATGTAGCCTATCACCTACATGAATTAGATATATTTTTTTAAGTACATTGAATGCACTTACATGAAAAAAATTATTTGGAGAACATCCTACCTCTGGAAAATCTACATTTAAAAATTGTTTTATCCTCATTTATGTAATTTGAGCTATTTTTGTATGAGGTTTTAGGGAAAAAAAATTTCTAACATAAAATATTCTTAAAATTAGAAGAGCTTGTTTCTAATTTATTTGTAATTGAAACATACAATCATTTTCATTTATTACTATCTAATAGATTACATGCAATTAATTCCTAAATGACAATTTTTAAATGAATACACCATTATCTAGCGACTTTTGAAAGGTGGCACTTCATCTAGATAAACTGCTGAGAAGGGGAAAATTAATTCAGAAATTGTTTTTTCTGTTTGATCAGTCAATATTTGTTCAGTGAAATATTAATCCCTAGGAAACACACCTTTTCTTTCTTCATGTAGAGTTAATAGTATTTTATTTTGTCTATTAAAAAGCATTTTTTTGATATTGAAATGATGTAATGACTATAAGTATGCTTAAAAAATATGTATCACTATATTGGTAGGGAACTATTTAGATAATAAAAAAAGTATTCTCACTGAAAACTTAGTACCTCTCCCGAAGTTTTGAATTAAATTGGTTTCTTAATTTTGTGTAAACCTTTTGTGTGATTCTAGCTCCCAAGATAAAGAGTCCTAGAGCTGTGAAGGAGGGCATATGTATATTTTTTTCACTACTGATTTAGTTTCCAGACTATTTTAGAAACTTAATAAATATTTTTGAATAAATGAATAGTTATTACTTCATCATAAAAATTAGGATGTGAGAAAATTAGCATAGTTTTTCAATTATAAATATAGGGAATATCATTGAGAACTGTTACTAGATTAACCTCATCAATCACATTTTAATAATCTGTACTACTCAAAAGTACTTACATTTTTTATATCTACCCTTCAGTAAAGTCCAAAGAACAAAATAGCTTTAATTTACAAGTGTTTTTCAAAATATTAATAGTATAAATTATAAATACTAAAACTTACAGAAAATAGTTTGATTCACATTTTTTCATAAAAATAATTTTTCAAATACATATAGGAATTTTAAAATATATATTATTTGGAAAGATGATTAGGAAAACTATTTAGTTCAAAAGAAGTGCTATCATAGATTACTCCTTAAACTGAGCCAAAAAATGATCGAGATACTGAATATGATGATAGTAACTGGAATTCTTTTATATGGGTAACATTTTATGAGAAAATAAAATTGAGAGGTAAATTACTGTACTGTCTTTCCCTAATATATCTTTTATTCAGAATGCCTAAGGCTTAAACCCTGGAGAAAAAATAAAGCATCAAATAGTAGGGAAGAGTTCGGTATTCTTTTGGCAACTGCATGTTATGTGAAGAAGAAAATTAATTCAGGATTTCTTGAGCCTTTTGTTTTCCTCTTAAAAAATGTTTTAAATGTCCTCGTTCACTTACAGTATTTGTTAATAAATTATTCACTATATACTTTTGTATATTTGTAGACTTTTTTTTTTTTTTTTGGTAGGCAGTGGTTTGCATTGGCTACAAGTAGTAATTAGTTAATAGCATGTTAACTTTCACTGTTCAAGTGTAAGGCAACCTCAAAGAGAGTGGCTGGCCTATCATTTGAGTAATCTATTTCTATCTTAGCTCATTTACCTGATGTCTGATGCTAAGTCAAGTAAAAAAAATTGGTTATGCTCTTGTAATGGCTAAACATGTCTGGCATGCTTAAATATCTCATGGACTGAGAATGTTCTTTTTAATCTATGTATCTATCTATCTGTCTATCCTTCCATCTATCTATCACCCATCATAATAGATGTCCCTATCATAAGGGACAACATAATCATATCTTCCTGTTCAATAAAACATTATGTCAACTCTCATTCTTTATCTCTGAATGTCTCTCTAGTGTATTTTTATAAGTACTTGTTTTTAAATACATAAATAATGTTTACTCACAGAGACTTTTTTATTTATTTATTTTTTTTATTACACTTTAAGTTCTAGGGTACATGTGCATAACGTGCAGGTTTGTTACATATGTATACTTGTGCCATGTTGGTGTGCTGCACAAATCAACTCGTCAGCACCCATCAACTCGTCATTTACATCAGGTATAACTCCCAATGCCATCTCTCCCCCCTCCCCCCTCCCCATAATAGGCCCCAGTGTGTGATATTCCCCTTCCCAAGTCCAAGTGATCTCATTGTTCAATTCCCACCTACGAGTGAGAACATGTGGTGTTTGGTTTTCTGTTCTTGCGATATAGTTTGCTGAGAATGATGGTTTCCAGCTGCATCCATGTCCCTACAAAGGACACAAACTCATCCTTTTTTATGGCTGCATAGTATTCCATGGTGTATATGTGCCACATTTTCTTAATCCAGTCTGTCACTGATGGACATTTGGGTTGATTCCAAGTCTTTGCTGTTGTGAATAGTGCCGCAATAAACATACGTGTGCATGTGTCTTTATACCAACATGATTTATAATCCTTTGGGTATATACCCAGTAATGGGATGGCTGGGTCAAAGAGTATTTCTAGTTCTAGATCCTTGAGGAGTCGCAATACTGTTTTCCACAATGGTTGAACTAGTTCACAATCCCACCAACAGTGTAAAAGTGTTCCTATTTCTCCACATCCTCTCCAGCACCTGTCGTTTCCTGAGTTTTTAATGATTGCCATTCTAACTGGGGTGAGATGGTATCTCATTGTGATTTTGATTTGCATTTCTCTGATGGCCGGTGATGACAAACATTTTTTCATGTGTCTGTTGGCTGTATGTATGTCTTTTTTTGAGAAATGTCTGTTCATATCCTTTGTCCACTTTTTGATGGGGTTGTTTGTTTTTTTCTTGTAAATTTGTTTGAGTTCTTTATAGGTTCTGGATATTAGCCCTTTGTCAGATGAGTAGATTGCAAAACTTTTCTCCCATTCTGTAAGTTGCCTGTTCTCTCTGAGGGTAGTTTCTTTTGCTGTGCAAAAGCTCTTTAGTTCAATTAGATCTCATTTTTCAATTTTGCTTTTGTTGCCATTGCTTTTGGTGTTTTAGACATGAAGACCTTGCCCATGCCTATGTCCTGAATGGTATTACCTAGGTTTTCTTCTAGGGATTTTATGGTATTAGCTCTAACATTTAAATCTCTAATCCATCTTGAATTAATTTTTGTATAAGGAGTAAGGAAAGGATCCCATTTCAGCTTTCTACTTATGGCTAGCCAATTTTCCCAGCACCATTTATTAAATATGCAATCTTTTCCCCATTTCTTGTTTCTCTCCGGTTTATCAAAGATCAGATGGCCGTAGATGTGTGGTATTATTTCTGAGGACTCTGTTCAGTTCCTTTGGTCTATATCTCTGTTTTGGTGCCAGTACCATGCTGTTTTGGTTATTGTAGCCTTGTAGTAGAGTTTGAAGTCAGGTAGCGTGATGCCTCCAGCTTTGTTCTTTTGACTTAGGATTCTCTTGGCAATGCAGGCTCTTTTTTGGTTCCATATGAACTTTAAAACAATTTTTTTCAATTCTGTGAAGAAAGTCATTGGTAGCTTGATGGGGATGGCATTGAATCTATAAATTACCTTGGGCCATATGGCCATTTTCACGATATTCATTCTTCCTATCCATGAGCATGGTATGTTCTTCCATTTGTTTGTATCTTCTTTTATTTTACTGAGCAATGGTTTGTAGTTCTCCTTGAAGAGGTCCTTTACACCCCTTAAATTTTAATTTGATTAAATCTCAAACATTATTCTACATGTTGTATTCCTTTTAAATAGTATAACTCTAGGATGACTAATTATCCTCATTCTGTCTAAAAATATATGTAAAGATATAAAATTTAAGTAGTTAGATTAGCTATAATAATATAGCAGAAGAACACTATAGAATTAGAATCTCATTTTATACATTCTTGGTACCACATCTGTAAGATGGGAAAGTAATTGTTTATATTATTTCTAGAAAAATGTTCAAAAATAATAACAAACTCACTGAACATTATTCATTTCGGATATTGTTTTTTCCTATTTGGAAGTTATTTAAGTTTCATCCCAACTACCAAATGTCTAATAGCGTATGTTACAATACCATGAGTAAATTGTTGTAATAATTTTTGTAGAGAAAACTATGATGTCAAATATGTACAGCACCAATTTAATATTAGTTTTTCTAGAGAAGAAAAATCAGTGTCTATTGAACTTCTAAAATTATAGATTAGTGGTTGAGAAATGAATGGATTTATTTTTTCATTAAGGACATTAATGTGTAAAAGTAGTGGATTAATCCATTTAAATAAATACATTTTGATAAAAGTAGAAATAATATTTTTATTATACTTTGATCTAAATAATTTGAATACACACAAATAAACATTTGATTGATTCTGAATGGGAATAATGATATTCCTGTTATGGGATTCATGAGATGATATTAGAAGACAGGTCCATGTGGTAATTCAAAGTTTCTAGGCTCATACAATGTTTTCCTTTAGCTTCATTATTTTTTTCCTAGCTATGAAATTTCGAGTTCTAAGGTTTGGTTTTCTCATATATAAAAATGAAAAAAGTAATCAGCTTAAATGGAGTGGTAGTAAGATTCAAATTAAACAATCCAGTAATAGCTTTGTGTCAGTGCCTAGCATAGAGATCTCAAAAAACTATCAACTATGGTGATTATATAAATAATAATTGGAATTACTGTGGCTATGCAATCCATTTCCTTAAATACTATACATGAGCATTTATACTGAATGAGAGGCATACATATGATTAGCATACCTTCTTTTCTAACTCCATGTTCAAATACCTCAGGTTAATCTAAAACAAATACAGATGTATTTTATATCCTACATATATTTTAGTTCCTACATATAGTTTATATATCCTTTAAAATATATGCTACATATATTAATATCCTACATGTATTTTATATCTCTGTAAAATAAAGATACATTTTATATCCTACATATATTTTTTAACAAAACTTACAGAAGAACTAAATGAATCCCAGTTTTTTTAGGATTGGATGTAAAACATCTCTTAATAGATGTGCTTATTTTTAATTTGATGTACTCTCATTTAGCAAATGTTACTTTACAATGATTTTATCCTTAGTGTTGGTCATTTGAATAATATATATGCATACATATATATAGAGAGAAAGAGAGCAAATGCACAGCTGCAAACACATTTCACATTTACTACTAGTCTGAATGCATCTTTTTATTATTCACTAAAAAAGAATTCAAATAAATTTTAAAAGTTTGGGGAATCAAAGTAACATTACACTATCATGTTTGTTTCCTGTCCTTTCTTTATGATTATATAATAATCATAGTATTATAATATTTAGGCTTTTTATCATTTTTTATGGTAATTGATCTTCTAAGATGTCTCATTGTTTAGGCCTGGGCTCTTTGCAAGTCTGATAATGTATATTTAGGAAAGTTCTTAAGGTTCTGTTCATTGCTAGTCCATGTGAACTTAAGGAAAAAATCTAGAGTGGCTCATGCACCACAGAGGAAACATGGTCATATCCACGAGAAGGTAAACCTGCACAGGGTGCTGGAATTCAAGCAGGGTGAAGATGGTGATTCCCTGCAGGGGAAGTATGACCAGAGATGTCAGCACATAAGCAAGATGAGGAAGACATACACCAGGAACGTGACCCAGAACACAGTGTCAGAACCCAAATGACTTAACAAAGGCCTTCTTCAAAGAAGAGATTCTAACTTGTGGTTTTGGAAACAAACAGAATAAAAAATATCTATTTAAATTACAAGATTCCCTTGTTCTTGCGACTATATCTCTGCAAGGCACCCAGTCAGTTTCAGCATACTGTATTCCAAAGTTGTTAAAATTATTTCTTCATGGAGAAAAGTTACCAATTCGATATTAGTCTATGGTTTGATTTTCTGTTATTTGATTTTAGCATATATTTATTTCAGACTCTATAATTATTTTATTTTTATTGTACTAATATTTACTGGGTTCAAAGTTTTAATGCTATGTAAAAATTTATACTGAGTGAAATCTTGCTCCCATCTCATCACATTTTCATCTCTCTGAATTTCACTTCTCTGATGGATACAAAAATTGTTGTCAAATTTTGGTTTATTTTGCTTGCATCTTTGTGTAAGAACCAAGCCATCACTTCAAAGCTCTTTACATGTTGGAGCTGAAACAGGAAGTTGTATTTTGCTTTTAGCCAACAGAATGTGGCACAGGTGATAGAACATTACTTCTGTGAGAACATGATACACAATTTTACCTTCTATCTTACTAATTAACTCCCTCTATGCTGTCACCACTCCCTTCACTTGCACACTTTGATGAAGCTAGGGGCTATATTCAAGAGGTCCAAATGACAAAGAACTCAGGCCTCCAGCCAACAGTTGGCAGGAAACCAAGTCTCTCAATCCTACCAGCTACTGGAATTAAATCCTGCCAACAACCGTGTGAGTTTGGAAGGGGAAAGAGTCTCCCAAGTCTAATTTCTCATGAAAACCCATTACTGTTCTATCTCCTCATGATAGCCTTGTGATAGACCCTGAAGCAAAGGATACAGTTAAGCCATAATTGGATTTCTGATGAAGAGAACCTATGAGAGAATCATGTGTGCTGGTTTTTAGTTTCTGAGTTTGTTCTACTATATTATGCAGCAATAGATCACTTACATAAATATCATTTGGTAGAATGTTCACTACTTATAAAGGTGTGTCACTTCTTTTCAAGATTTTAAGAAGTCCTTAGATAGAGCTTAAAGATCAGCAGAATTCCAAATATCTTCAAGAGAAAACTAATTTGGAAGTTTCTCCTATCAGTTATTAGTACAAACCATGTCTAAGAAATAAAACTAAGAGTTTTATTCTGTTGTGCTGAGGTGATGGCAGGAAAGAGCATAATTGCATCACACTCTGGGATCAACATCCATTTGTTATCACCTTATGTAGCGGATATGATGTTTCACTATTTCCAGTAATTAGCTGTTTAAATCACATTGTCTTCTGTCTCCTCTTACCCCATGAGTGTGTTTTTATAGCTCAACAAAGATGCTATCATCCACAGAACAGGTTATAATAGCAACATCCTTAATACTTTTACTTTGCCTTACCTCAAAGAGATGTCATGGGATTTGACTTGCAAAAAATAATGGGACATGTAAATGTATGAAAGATAATTATTAGAAAAATCTATTGAGACCATAGTGATAGGTTAAATTTTTCTATATTTTAAAATTTTAGTAACATAAAGAAGCTAAAGACTTAAGAATTATTTGAAAAAATCAACATCAACTACTGATTAAAAAATAAACCCTCAAATAAGTCTCCCACTCCCTCTGCCTCTCTCTTTTCCTTCTTGTTTCTCTCCACTTGTCCATTTTTTTCCTTTGGACTTTCCATTACTCTCACTTGCCCTCTTGTTCTCTAGCTCTCATTCTTCCATCTTTCCACTGATAAACCTAAACTGAAATCTAAACATTGAAAAATCAGAAGTATAAATCAATATTAAATCAGATTTAAACAAGCAGGTTCAAAATCACTAACATTATTTAACATATTTTTCTGATGTTATCAGTAAATTCAAGCATTCAACAGAAAGAAATCAATTAAAAATTATAGAAAAGATACAAATTTATCATTATTTTATATAATTTGATTTAGTAGTTGGAAAACCAATACTAAAATCAAATGAAAAATATTAATGCATGCAATAACCAATGTGTGTATGATTAGTTATAGGAATTTATATATAAATAACAATAGCTTTTCTCTTTATTAACAATAACCATTTCCAACATTTAACAAAAGGAAATAATCTTAGTTATAATAGCAGTTAAAATGATAACATTAATCACACACAAGAAAGTTCTCCAAGAAAAGATAAGAACTTTAGCAGAAAAGGCTTAAAATTATGTTAAAGAAATAAAAAGGATTTAACTATATTAAAGAATGCAAAATAATTTCAGAGAGGAAAAAGTCAATACTGTGAATATGTCAGTTTCTTTTCTTTCTTGTCTTTTTTTTTTTTTTTTTTTTTTTTTTTTGAGACGGAGTTTTGCTCTCTTGCCCAGGCTAGAGCGCAATGGCACAATCTCAGCTCACTGCAAGCTCTGCCTTCCGGGTTCACGCCACTCTCCTGTCTCAGCCTCCCGAGTAGCTGGGTCTACAGGCGCCTGTCACCACGCCCAGCTAATTTAATATGTCGATTCTTATATTGATCAATATACTTACAAACTCTTTAGAGCACGGAAAATAATATTAAGTAGTTCATATAAAAGAACTGAAGTACAGGAAAAGAGAATATGTAGAAAACAATTAAAGACAAAATTAATAATTTTGGTTACTGGCATTGAAAAAGGAAAATTGTTTAAAGAAATAGGATAAGGCATAGAGCAATTCAAATACATGTAAAAATCTAGTCTACTATAAAGGTGGCAATGTGAGGAAAAAATAAAAAATTCAATCAGTCATATTGTGACAAATTACTATTTGAAGAATAAAAGTTTGGCAATCTTCCTCATTCTAAACATAAAAATTGATCTTAAATTTGTCCAATATTTCATTAATTTTAACGAAGTAAAATTAAATATTCAGGTGCAGTGACACTTACCTGTAGTCCCAGCTACTTGGGATGCTGAGGCAATAGAAGCTCTTGAGCCCAGGATTTAGAGGCTGTAGTGTGCTATGATCATGTGTCAGAATCACCATTACACTCCAGCCTAGGCAACAAAGTGAGACCCCCGTATCTAAAAACAAACAACAGCAACAACAACAACAAAAAAAAACCCACAAAAAGTTACTAAAAATGTAAAATTAATTAAATAAAGCATTGGAATTATTTTTGTAATTTTAATTTTAGAGTGGAGAATTTTATTAAACAAACAATTCACAAAAGAAACATCAGAAAATAGTTTTTAAAAAGACTCTCAGCTTAGTTGCTAACAAGAAATTATAAGTTAAACAACTAAATATCACATTGGTTAAAATTTGCAAATACCTCAAAAAAAAAAAAAATGGATGGCATGTACAACTGGGTTTGACTGTAGATAGGCAGCCACCCTTAAACACTGCTTATATAAACTTTAAAAACTTCAATTTAATATTTACCAAATTTTAAAAATTCTGTTTTTTGACTTATTATTTCCACTCAAAAAAGCTATCCTAAAGTAACATTCACACACACACACACACACTCACACTCATATAAAATCCTGGTCTTTGGAAGCAATCTAAATACTTACAAGTTGAGAGCTGTCAAGAAAGGGGTCACTGATGAGATGTTATTTAAGTAGAGTGTTATTAGAAGGGAAGGAATAGATCACACAGGTATCTGCAAAGATAATTACAAGTTCAAAGGCTGCGTAGTGGTGTTTATAGTATTCTCTGATGGTAGTTTGTATTTCTGTGGGGTCGGTGGTGAAATCCCCTTTATCATTTTTTATTGCATCTATTTGATTCTTCTCTCTTTTCTTCTTTATTAGTCTTGCTAGTGGTCTATCAATTTTGTTCATCTTTTCAAAAAACCAGCTCCTGGATTCATTCATGTTTTGAAGGTTTTTTTGGTGTCTCTATCTCCTTCAGTTCTGCTCTGATCTTAGTTATTTCTTGCCTTCTGCTAGCTTTTGCATGTGTTTGCTCTTGCTTCTCTAGTTCTTTTAATTGTGATGTTAGAGTGTCAATTTTAGATCTTTCCTGCTTTCTCTTGTGGGCATTTAGTGCTATAAATTTCCCTCTAAACACTGCTTTAAATGTGTCCTAGAGATTCTGGTATGTTGTATCTTTGTTCTGACTGGTTTCAAAGAACATCTTTACTTCTGCCTTCATTTGATTACGTACACAGTGGTCATTCAGGAGCAGGTTGTTCAGTTTCCATGTAGTTGAGTGGTTTTGATTGAGTTTCTTGGCCCTGAGCTCTAGTTTGATTGCACTGTGGTCTGAGAGACAGTTTGTTATAATTTCTGTTCTTGTACATTTGCTGAGGAGTGCTTTACTTCCAATTATGTGTTCAATTTTGGAATAAGTGTGATGTGGTGCTGAGAAGAATGCATATTCTGTTGATATGGGGTGGAAAGTTCTGTAGACGTCTATTAGGTCTGCTTGGTGCAGAGTTGAGTTCAATTCTTGGATATTCTTGTTAACTTTCTGTCTCGTTGATCTGTCTAATGTTGACAGTGGGGTGTTAAAGTCTCTCATTATTATTATATGGGAGTCTAAGTCTCTTTGTAAGTCTCTAAGGACTTGCTTTATGAATCTGGGTGCTCCTGTATTGGGTGCATATATATTTAGGATAGTTAGCTCTTCCTGTTGAATTGATCCCTTTACCATTATGTAATGGCCTTCTTTGTCTCTTTTGATCTTTGATGGTTTAAAGTCTGTTTTATCAGAGACTAGGATTGCAACCCCAGCCTTTTTTTTGTTTTCCATTTGCTTGGTAGGTCTTCCTCCATCACTTTATTTTGAGCCTATGTGTGTCTCTGCATGTGAGATGGGTCTCCTGGATACAGCAAATTGATGGGTCTTCACTCTTTATCCAATTTGCCAGCCTGTGTCTTTTAATTGGAACATTTGGCCCATTTACATTTAATGTTAATATTGTTATGTGTGAACTTGATCCTGTCATTATGACGTTAACTGGTTATTTTGCTTGTTAATTAATGCAGTTTCTTCCTAGAATCGATGATCTTTACAATTTGGCGTGTATTTGCAATGGCTGGTACCGGTTGTTCCTTTCCATGTTTAGTGCTTCCTTCAGGGTTTCTTGTAAGGCAGGCCTGGTGGTGACAAAATCTCTAAGCATTTGCTTCTCTGTAAAGGATTTTATTTCTCCTTCACTTATGAAACTTAGTTTGTCTGGATATGAAATTCTGAGTTGAAAATTCTTTTCTTTAAGAATGCTGAATATTGGCCCCCACTCTCTTCTGACTTGCAGAGTTTCTGCCGAGAGATCCACTGTTAGTCTGATGGGCTTCCCTTTGTGGGTAACCCGACATCTCTCTCTGGCTGCCCTTAACATTTTTCCTTCATTTCAACTTTGGTGTATCTGACAATTATGTGTGTTAGAGTTGCTCTTCTCGAGGAGTATCTTTGTGGCATTCTCTGTATTTCATGAATTCGAATGTTGGCCTGCCTTGCTAGGTTGGGGAAGTTCTCCTAGATAATATCCTGCAGAATGTTTTCCAACTTGGTTCCATTCTCCCTGTCATTTTCAGGTACAACAATCAGATATAGATTTACTCTTTTCACACAGTCCCATATTTCTTGGAGGCTTTGTTCGTTTCTTTTTACTCTTTTTTCTCTTCACTTCTCTTCTCGGTTCATTTCATGCATTTGATCTTCAGTCTTTAATACTCTTTCTTCCAGGTGATCGAGTCGGTTACTGAAGCTTGTGCATTTGTCACGTAGTTCTCGTGTCATGGTTTTCATCTCTATCAATTCGTTTATGGACTTCTCTGCATTGGTTATCCTAGTTATCCATTTGCCAAATATTTTTTCAAAGTTTTTAGTTTCTTTGCACTTGGTTCGTAGTTCCTCCTTTAGCTCTGAGAAGTTTGATTGACTGAAGCCTTCTTCTCTCAACTCGTCAAAATCATTCTCCATTCATATTTGTTCCATTGCTGGCGAGGAGCTGAGTTCCTTTGAAGGGGGAGAGACACTCTGAGTTTTTGAATTTTGAGCTTTTCTGCACTGCTTTTTCCCCATCTTTGTGTTTTCATCTACCTTTGGTCTTTGATGATGGTAATGTACAGATGGGGTTTTGGTGTGGATATCCTTTGTGTTTGTTAGTTTTCCTTCTAACAGTCAGGACCCTCAGCTGCAGGTCTGTTGGAGTTTGCTTAGGGTCCACTCCAGTTAGGCTACTCCCAGTTAGGTTCAAGATCTCATCCTCCATGATGGGAGAATCACTACTGTCGTCAAAGCTGTCAGACAGGGACATTTACATCTGCAGAGGTTTCTGCTGCTTTTTGTTTAGCTATGTCCTGTTCCTAAAAGTGGAGTCTACAGAGGCAGACACGCAACACCTCTACACAAATAAACTAGAAAACCTAGAAGAAATGGATAAATTCCTGGACACATACACTCTCTAAAGATTAAACCTGGAAGAAGTTGAATCCCTGAATAGACCAATAGTAGGCTCTGAAATTGAGGCAATAATTAATAGCCTGCCAATCACAAAAAGTACAGGACCAGATGGATTCACAGCTGAATTCTACCAGAGGTACAAGGAGGAGCTGGTACCATTCCTTCTTAAACTATTCCAAACAATAGAAAAAGAGGGAATCCTCCCTAACTCATTTTATGAGACCAACATCATCCTGATACCAAAGCCTGGCAGAGACACAACAACAAAAGAAAATTTTAGACCAATATCCCTGATGAACATGGATGCAAAAATCCTCAATAAAATACTGGCAAACCGAAGCCAGCAGCACATCAAAAAGTTTATCCACCATGATCAAGTGGGCTTCATCCCTGGGATACAAGGCTGGTTCAACATATGCAAATCAATAAACATAATTCAGCATATAAACAGAACCAAAGACAAAAACCACATGATTATCTCAATAGATGCAGAAAAGGCCTTTGACAAAATTCAACAGCCCTTCATGCTAAAAACTCTCAATAAATTTGGTATTGATGGAACATATTTTAAAATAATAAGAGCTTTATGACAAACCCACAGCCAATATCATACTGAATGGGCAAAAACTGGAAGCATTCCCCTTAAAAACTGGCACAAAACAGGGATGCCATGTCTCACCACTCCTATTCAACATAGTCTTGGAAGCAGTGGCCAGGGCAATTAGGCAAGAGAAAGAAATAAAGCGTATTCAGTTAGGAAAAGAAGAAGTCAAATTATCCCTGTTTGCAGATGGCATGATTGTATATTTAGAAAACCTCATCATCTCAGCCCAAAATCTCATCAAGCTGATAAGCAACTTCATCAAAGTCTCAGGATACAAAATCAATGTGCAAAAATCACAAGCATTCTTATACTTCAATAACGTACAAACAGAGAGCCAAATCCTGAGTGAACTCACATTCACAATAGCTTCAAAGAGAATAAAATACATAGGAATCCAAATTACAAGATATGTAAAGGACCTCTTTAAGGAGAACTACAAACCACTGCTCAGTGAAATAAAAGAGGATACAAACAAATGGAAGAACATTCCATGCTCATTTATACGAAGAATCAATATCATGAAAATGTCCATATCACGAAGGTAATTTATAGATTCAATGCCGTCCCCATTAAGCTACCAATGACTTTCTTCACAGAATTGGAAAAAACTGCTTTAAAGTTCATATGGAACAAAAAGAGCCTGCATTGCCAAGACAATCCTAAGTCAAAGGAATAAAGCTGGAGACATCATGCTACCTGACTTCAAACTATACTACAAGGCTACAGTAACCAAAACAACATGGTACTGGTACCAAAACAGAGATATAAACCAATGGAACCAAACAGAGCCCTCAGAAATAATACCACACATCTACAACCATCTGATCTTTGACAAGCCTGACACAAACAAGAAATGGAGAAAAGATTCCTTATTTAATAAATGATGCTGGGCATCTGGCTAGCCATAAGTAGAAAGCTGAAACTGGATCCTTTCCTTACTCCTTATACAAAAATTAATTCAAGATGGATTAGAGACTTAAATGTTAGACCTAAAACCATAAAAAACCCTAGAAGGAAACCTAGGCAATACCATTCAGGACATAGGCATGGGCAAGGACTTCCTGTCTAAAACACTAAAAGCAATGGCAACAAAAGCCAAAATTGAAAAATGGGATCCAATTAAACTAAAAGGCTTCTGCACAGCAAAAGAAACTACCATCAGAGTGAACAGGCAACCTACAGAATGGGAGAAAATTTTTGCAATCTACTCATCTGACAAAGGGCTAATATCCAGAACCTACAAAGAACTCAAACAAATTTACAAGAAAAAAAAAAACAAACAACCCACCCCACCAAAAAGTGGGCAAAGGATATGAACAGACATTTCTCAAAAGAAGACATTTATGTAGCCAACAGACATAGGAAAAAATGCTCATCATCACTAGCCCTCAGAGAAATGCAAATCAAAACCACAGTGAGATACCATCTCACCCCAGTTAGAATGGCAATCATTAAAAAGTCAGGAAACAACAGGTGCTGGAGAGGATGTGGAGAAATAGGAACACTTCTACACTGTTGGTGGGATTGTAAACTAGTTCAACCATTGTGGAAGACAGTGTGGCGATTCCTCAAGGATCTAGAACTAGAAATACCATTTGACTCAGCAATCCCATTACTGGGTATTTAACCAAAGGATTATAAATTGTGCTTTTATAAAGACATATGCACATGTATGTTTATTGTGGCACTATTCACAATAGCTAAGACTTGGAACCAACCCAAATGTCCATCAGTGACAAACTGGATTAAGAAAATGTGGCACATATACACAATGGAATACTATGCAGCCATAAAAAAGGATGAGTTTGTGTCCTTTGTAGGGACATGGATGCAGCTGGAAACCATCATTCTCAGTAAACTATCACAAGAACAGAAAACCAAACACCGCATGTTCTCACTCATAGATGGGAACTGAACAATGAGATCACTTGGACTTGGGAAGGGGAACATCACATATGGGGGCCTGTTGTGCGGTAGGGGGAGGGGGGAGAAATAGCATTAGGAGATATATCTAACGTAAATGTAAAATTAAATGAGTTAATGGGTGCAGCACACCAACATGGCACATGCATACATATGTAACAAACCTGCACGTTACGCACATGTACCCTAGAACATAAAGCACAATTTAAAAAAGTCCATTTAAAGACAAAAAAAAGAGAAGCAAACAAACAAACAAAATCAAGTTCAAAGGCTGTAAAGCAGAAGTACGCTTGATGAGTTCGGAAAACATCTTGCAGTCCAATGTAATTGGATCATACTCACCAGGGAAGAGATTACTAAGGGCGGGGGGGGTGTTAGAGGGCTTCCACATCATAAGAATCTTTTAAAGACCACTTTACTTTTACTCTGAGAGAAAATACTAATGACTTAAGAGTTTTGATTAACAGTGTTAAGATATACCATTAAATACTCTTTCATGTCAGACAAAATTATGTTTTTGGACTTTATTTTATGGGTTTAGATATCTGGAGGAAAAAATTTGAATAATTTTAAATGAATGGTTTAGGTTAGCATTCTATTATTTTTTGTTACTTTTAATTTGCTAATAAACATTGCATATAAGCATTAGTCTGTGAAGACAGGGTGTATACAGGAAAAATTAATTACTTTAAATTTTAACACAATTACTTGCTACTCAACTTACCCATTTCACTCTATAATCCAAACTTAAGAAGTGAATGTAAAATTGTGACTGATAGTGTGTTTTGTTGCCCTAATAAATAAACACAATATATGTTGGGCAACTGGTCAATTGTATCCCCCATAATCTGGCTGTGGATATACAGTAGATGCTCAATAAATGTTGATGAGCTGTAATTTATGGAGTAATGTTAAGATATGTATGAGGAAAATAAAGTACTTCTCAGATAAGCATACTTGGGCACAGTGATTTGTCAATTTCAGTTATAAAGACCCAATGTTGTTTGGATATGTTTTCCTTATCACTATTCACAGACAAGAAACTGAAAACTAAGGAAAGAAACCACTGAAATTTAAGTACTTGATCAGACAATGATTTCCACAAGCAAGAAACATTATCGTGCATAAAAACACCTCTCTTATGAAGTATTTGTAGTTTCCACTGAAGACAAAACATTTCATTCAATAAGTGAAATCTTAAGATAACTGGGAGATTTAATAAACTGGCATAAATTAATGTCAATTAAGCAATAATTAAAGTCAGAGGATGGTTTTCTTGTTTTATTTATTAGAGAAGAGTTCTCACTCTGTCATTCAGGCTAGAGTGCAGTGGTGCAGTGGCGTGATCATAGCTTATAGCAGCCTTGAACTCCTGAGTTCAAGGAAACTTCCTGATTCAACCTCTCACAGTAAGGCACTGTGTTACTATGGTGAACTGGAACGTTTTTCTTGGTAACTCTGTCACAGACAAGCCTTTTTTGTGATTACAACATTTTTTATTTTATTTTTGTGATTTTACCTTATTACTTTTACTATGTTATCACACTGTGATAAATAAAATGTAATCTAATCATAAAATCAATATAATCAATGCATATTAACTATCAACATTTCTAAATCATGAGAATATAGCACATACTTTTGAAATTGTTATGGTACATAGATCAAACTATGTAACTGGAAATATTTCTTTACACTTAAACTCCATGTGATTCTCTTAATGATGTTTATTGTTCAAGTAATTTAAGAAACTTATAAAGTTCTTCTGATCCATGAGCACAGAATATCTTTCCATTTATTTGTATCCTCTTTGATTTTCTTTTGTTTTTTTATTTTTTATTTTTATTTTTATTTTTATTTTTAGACGGAGTTTTGCTCTTGTTGCCCAGGCTGGAGTGCAATGGCGCGATCTCGGCTCGCTGCAACCTCCGCCTCCCGGGTTCAACCGATTCTTTTGCCTCAGCCTCCGGAGTAGCTGCGATTACAGGCAACCACCACAACGTCCAGCTTCTTTTTGCATTTTTAGTAGAGATAGGGTTTCACCATGTTGGCCAGACTCATCTCAAACTCCTGACCTCAGGTGATCCACCCGCCTCAGCCTCCCAAAGTGCTGGGATTATAGACGTGAACCATGGCTACTGGCCCAATTTCTTTCTTTCTTTTCTTTTCTTTCTTTCTTTCTTTTTTTTTTTTAATAGTTTTGAGCATACAGGCTTTTCACTCCCTTGGTTAAATTTATTCCTAGGTATTTTATTTTACTTTTTGGTGCTCTCATAAATGGGATTGTTATCTTGATTTCATTTTTGGCTAGGTTGTTATTTGTGTATAAAAGTGGCATGGATTTATTGTATGTTGGTTTTATATTCTGCAACTTTACCACATTTATGTAGTAGATCTAACAGTCTTTTGTGGTATTTTCCCAAAGACTTCACAAAAAAACTGTTACATCTACTACATAAATTTGGATAACATCATTTGCAAGTAGAGATTATTTTACTTTTTCTTTTCAGATTTGGATACCTTTTCTTTTTCTTTGTCTAAATGCCCTTGTTGGTACTCCCAGTGCTGTGTTGAACAGAAGTGATGAGAGTGGTCATCTTTGCCTTGTGACATTTTAAAAATTATCATTATGAAAAAAAAAATTATCTATATCTTTAAAAATATTTTTGGTTATTATACAATGTTTTAAGCAGGATCTAAAACAACTGTATGTTTAAACCTATTCCTGCTAATAAATCAAAAAAATGAGGAATTTTACTGTCACATTTGTTATACTGCTTCATTTAATTTGATTTATTGTTACTTTCTTTAAAGAGTTTATGTGTGTCTCAATATTATTAACATCATGTTTGCTAATTATTATAGATTTCTTAGTCAGTGTGATTTCATCTTGTTTAGTTGCAAATGAACCCTGTTGCAAATGGCCAAAAATATGGCCAATCACCAAATAACTCAAAAATCCTCATTTTAGTAGCTACATAGTAACTATATTGTGACACCTTTACTAGTATGTTAGATCTATGTTTAATTTGGGGCATATTTGACGTATGTTTCATGGAGCATAAATCTAACCTCATCTACTTTGGTGAGATAATCTTCTGATCACACTGACAATTTTAAAAACATAATATTCAAAATAAGAAAGTTATTGGAGTGAAATATCTGGTAAAAATATTCAGCTTATAATAACTAATGATTATTGTTGGACTGGTCAGATAATTTTGAAGTTTACAAGATCATAAGATAGCACAGATTAAGTTTGAATGTGTTATTGTCTGCGAATATATTTTTTAAAATCTGCGAACTCCACATAAATAGTAATCATGTATTTGATATATGGGTGTATGCAAGGACTTTGACAATGTATTCATTCCTATTCGAGCTTTTAATGATTAAAAATGGTGTAAAAAGGAAAAGAGAAATGTGAATTCAACAAAGCCAAATGATTTTTTAAAGTTGCTTGATACATGCATATGTAATCAGAAAATAAGCATTAATCGAACAGGTATATATTTGCATAGAAACATGTATTTCTTAATTAAAATATAAAATCCATATCTTTATAGTGTTTTGAGACTACTCCCATTTTCTAAATAACATTTTTCTTATTTGGTGGAATACAACTTTATTATATTAGCATGTTTGGCTCTTTAAATATGAATTACATTTGACTACAATCTAATGAAAACTTGTTTTAACTATTTTTATTATTTAATGTATATAAAACTTATTTTATCTACTTTTATGTACTAGAGCCCATTATGCAGAGTAGATCTTATGGGAAAATATATCACTTAATATTTTGGACTTTGGGTTTTTGTTTTATTTTCCTAACCTTTTATTGAGATCTTAAGAGATATGCATAAAAGTATTCAAATCACTAAGTATCTATTTTTTAAGAATTTTCCTCCAAAGTAAGCACAACTATGTAATCAGAACACAGAAAACAAACTAACAAACAAACAAACAAACAAAAAACTTCACAAGAATAGAGAACCTCTCTAAAATACCCTTTCAGGTATTTCTCCCACGAGTGGTAACCACCATTTTGACTCTTAGCAGTATTGATGAACTTTTCCTATTTAGAAACTTTCTAGAAATGTAATCACATAGTATGTATTTTTTGTGTGTCACATTCTCTAAGTATTGTTTATGATAATCATCCATGTTGCTATGTGCTGTAGCTTTCTAGCATTATTATTATATGATATGGCATTATATAAATATGCCACAACATGTTTATCGATTCTAGTCTTGATGGACATTTGGAGTAGTTTCTAGTGGTGCTTTAAATACATGAATACTAAAGGAGTCTCGTATTTGCATCTGCAACTAAAGTACTTGTCTATGGCAGTGAGGGTGTACTTGTCTATGGCAATGAAGGTGTACTTGTCTATGGCAGTGAGGGTGTCAGACAAATTTCTGTAGGACCTATATTTGCTAAAGCCCACTAAACAAAGACCATTAGCAACATACCTGCAGTTGAATAAAGTTGGATATATTGGGTTTTTGTAGCGATGGAGAATGAAAACCAGGAGATCCATGGGCTAGATCACGGAGGAGTCAGTGAAGGATACTTAATGGCGGACTCACTTTGGTTACAAGATTTATCAGAATATGCCAACCAACTGAGTTACTCAAAGAAGCAGTTTTCTTAATTTCAAAAATATACTTCTGTATAGAGTTATTGTTAGTTCACTGTATCAATGGTTTCTTCTTGATAAACGTAAATCTAAATACACTCTTGTTGGGTCTGAACTTAGTTTGTCTCTGAGATATTGGTTTAGTATAATGCTTTCTTATTTTTGTAAGTAACAGTAGCATTTGGAAAATTGTGGTTTCTGTTTCAATTTTTAGTGTTCTACTCACAGCCTTGCTTCTAGTATGTTTTTTGTTTTGTTTTTTGACGGAGTCTTGCTCTGTCTCCCAGGTTGGAGTGCAGTGCCGCTATCTCAGTCCAAGCAATTCTCCTGCCTCAGTCTGCTGAGTATCTGTGATTACAGGCATGCACCACCATGCACGGCTAGCTTTTTTGTGTGTTTTTAGTAGAGACGAGGTTTCGCCATGTTGCCCAGGTTAGTCTCAAGACTCCTGAGCTCAGGCAATCCACCTGCATCGGCCTCCCAGAGTGTCAGGATTACAGGCGTGAGCAACTGCGCCCGGCCCGTCTGTTTTTAACTTTTCTGGTTTCTATGCCTTGGGAAGAAAATTGAAGCAGAGGTCAGTAGGCCATAACTACTCAGTAATTTCCTGCTGCTGTAACTATTTTATTTTAATTTAATTTTTTTATTAAATAAAATACTTCCATAGACATTACTACCAATACACTTAATTATAATTTGTAAGGATGAATCTGTAGATCTTAGTCAGAGAAAATGAGAATAAAAACATATGAAACATTATCATTTTAAACTTTTTCAAATAATGTTTCAGTTCAAAAGTTTGGAAACAATTATTTTTAGGCCAACTAGTTTAACAAAAGAGTAATTACTACCACCTACAAGAGTATAGACTCCAAATGAACTGATTGTAGAACAATTAAATATAGTGCTTCTTTGGAACACTGCTACTGCTTCTCCATAGAAATTCTGTTGGCTAATAGGACAGAGAAAGATATTTATCAAAGAAACACAAACAAAAACTGTTATATCTAATACAAGGTGCTAAACGACTTGATGGTGTTCGCCAACAATTATACTTGGTAAAGATCTTTCCTTTCTGTATTAACCATAGATGTGGGGACAAATCTTTATCCTAATCAACATGGGAAAACTAGTATTTTCAGGCAGTCAAGGTGAAGAAATGTCCTGCTAATACAGCTCTAAAAATATGACAATGCTTCCAATTGTAGATATTAAATAGGAAAAACTGGTGAATAAGAGGATGTGATTAGTTATCAAGAGTTCAAACAAGTAGTGGCTAATATCCTCATTAATTTCCAGAAGAATTTAATTATTTCCTACCTAAATGTTTCACAGTCTACAGCTGTGTTTCCACAATTCTCACAAATACTTGAGCTGAAAACCTTCAACAATGTTTCGATGACAATTACCGCATCCTGTAATTAGTTCATATGAGGCAGTGGGTTTACTAGCAAAACAGGTGACAATTCAATTCTGAAGGGCTCTACCTGTCTAAGGGCTTAGTAGGCACTGAATCCCCTGTGCAAATTAGAAACATACAAATCAAAACCACAATGAGATATCACTGCACACACTTGGATTGCTAATATAAAATTAAAAAGGGAAGTGTTGACGATATGAAGAAATAGAAACCCTGTACAGTTGTACACTGTTGCTAGAAATAAAAAGTAGTGTAGCCATCATAAAAAATAATGTGGTAGTTTCTCAAAAAATTAAACATAAAATTGCCATAAATTCCACTTTTGGATCTGTATCCAAAAGAAGTGGAAACAGATCTTGAAAAGATATCTGGACTCCCAAGGTCACTGCAGAATTATACATAATAGCCAATATACAGAAGCAACCTAAATGTCCATTGGCAAATGAATGGATACAAAAATGTGGTATACACAAAATAGAATATTATTCAGCCTTTCAAAAAAAAAAAAAAAGGAAATTCTTCCATTTATGAAAACATGGATGAACCTGAAGGGCAGTATCCTAAGTGAAATTAACCAGTAACAGAAGGTAAAATACTGCATGATTCACCTGTATGAGCTATCTAAAACAGTCAATCTCACAGAAGTAGAGAGTAGAATGGTAGTTTCCGGGGGCTTAGGGAAGGGGAAAACAGTTGCTATTTAGTATATATAAAATTTCAATTACAAAAGATGAATAAGTTCTACAGATCTCCTATGCAACACTGTGCCTATAGCTAATAATATTGCATTGTGCATTTAAAAATTAAGAGGTCTTAAGTGTCATTTTTGCAATAAAAATAAATTGAGCAAAAAGTAAAGGCCTTCATTTCTCAAGGCATTCTTGCCTTCCACTAGCACTCATGGCTTGGAGAATGGAGAACTTTTCCCTCCGCTGCTGGCCATTCATTGCACAAATGTCAAACTTCACAATCTCAGGCAACAATCCAGCATCCACTCTAGCAACCAATCCTGTTGGTTTTGTCTTCAAAATCTATCAAAATTGTGACTACTACTTATCTTTTCCATTGCAATCATCATGTGTCAAGCAACTGACATCATCTTTCACCTAGATTTACACCATTCCTCACTACCTGTCTTCCTGCACTTGCTGTTGTACCCTCAACCTGTTCTTCACATAGCAATTTAAGACATCTCAGTTCTTTTTAAGACCCTCTATTATCTTTCTGTATTCCTTAAAATAAAATACAAACACTTATAGCAATCAAAAAGGGTTTAACAGAATCTCTTTAATAATCTTCAGAAATACCAACTATAATTTGATTCAGACTTGAATAGTTAATATCATCTCAGTTTTTAAATGGTAAACTGAGTTTCAAAAGTGTTGAGCTACTTGCCTAGGAGCACGCTGTTTAAGGCAGAGTAGAAAGTCAACTCTGTGTCATTCTGAATTAACATGCTCATGAGGATTATAAAGAACCCTCCAGTAAACTAGTCAACATGTTCTATCCTGATTAGTCCTTACATGTTATTTGACACAGTAGATACTGCCTTTCTTCTTGAAACATTGTCCATCTCATCAGCTTATAATTAGGAGCTGAAAATGAAAGCTCCTAAAACTGTTTAATTTTCCAAATACTCTCTTACTTTCTCTGGCATTCTAATTATGCACACTATCTAATATTTTATGGATAATTGATTCACACTCTCTTGAATTTAAAATATCCTAACGTGTTTTCTGGTGCAATTTCCAAATTACAGAAATACATATGAAACTGGAACATACTTTTCCCCAGATCTCCTCATTTCCTCTCCGTTCCTTAGAGGATGGAGGTGTTTCAACCCAGCCACTGCTGGTGCTTCCCTTAGGAAGCCCTTACCTCGTGAGACTCTCCACTTCTGGATGTAGGAGTGGAAGGTTATAGGATCAAGGGGCCCTTCCCCTTTACGTGTTTAGAAGAGGAAAGAAGATCTTAAGTCTTCAGAAACCTGCACTGTCTTTAATGTTCCTTGTGTCTTACAGTCAATAGTTCATCAAATAATGATTCACAAATGGACAGTTCTGTCTTCTCATTCAAGTACAAATATATATCTTCAATTGCACATTTAGTCTTGGATTACTAGCATATATTCTAATTCAGTATGTGAATGCAGCTTCATAGTTTTCATTTGTCATTTATAGAAATTTCTCTTCCTAGTTTCCATTTGTCTTTTAATAGAAAAAAAGTATTTTCCTGAATGTGCACACTAGACAACCCAGAGGATTTTTTTTAAATCTCTTTAATTTGTACCCATCCACCATTAATAACTTCTTTTCAGATAAGATTTATACTTTTATTTATACTTTTATTTACTCACTAACGGTTTTTTTGAAATGCAATGTAGAAGTACTCTGTTTTTTTCAATAATATTTACAGGTAATAACAAAAGATAAATAATTTAAAAAATGCTATTTAAGACATGCAAAGAAAAAAATATTTAACCCATCCAAAATAAGACAAGCAAAAGGTTATTGATCTCAAATAATAACTATCACGATTGACAGATTTCTTGCCTATGTTTCAAAGCCTTGGGGAAGACAGAGGAAGACCAGAGATATCTGGATATCTGGAAGACCAGATAACCAAGAGAATTGGAAAGAATAGATTCAGGTAAGTGAGCTGACTCCCACGATACCTGTCCTAGGATAAAGGTCATATCCCCCTTTTTGGGTATGTAGGGTGGTAATGCCGTATATAACTAGTGATACTCAGGTTGGATATTATTGATAAATTAATTACCCTGCTGCTTTTTATAGGATCTAGGAGAAAGAAAAAAATAGTTTGCAGCAGCTGTGTGCATTCTAAACAGAAGATATAAGTCTAAATCGGGGCAAGCAACAACCTACGTTATTCTAGTTACAACTGAATTTTCAGCTTAGCATCCCTCTAAAACAACTTTCAAGCATAGATGTATCAAATGTCAATTTTTCTAATTAGTTTCTTTCAAGTCACTGTATAATCTGTCACATTACACATGTTTAACTTTATTTTATGTTTTTAAAATGTAGCTTATTCTATGGTCAGCCTTCTTACACTACCTTTTGTTTTTTCCTTTAAACGGGAATATCCTTTGTAATATAATGTTTATAATCTAAACCGCTAATTTTATCTGTCAATTATACAATATATTACATTGCTAGTTGATTATTTCATATACACTTATGCTTTTTACTATAATATGTTAAGAGGACTGGAGATAGAAAATATCTCTTATTCTTACTTTGTAACTCTTTATCTTAAAATTAAAGTAAATTAAAAGATAAGTTATTTTAATTGTTTGGTAGTTTTTCAAATGTCCACAGTCCATTTCAACATACAAAAGAAAAATCTGAGTACTCATTTTGTTATCCTTCTACTTAAGTGCACAATTAATGTGTATTCTAAGAAGAAAATATAAAAGTATTACAGATGCATCTTCTCTCAAGTAGACCTGTAGGACTAAGAAAGTGATTTAATATTCTTAACACATGACAGTTTTAGAATTCAATGCCTCATTTTATGTAGCTAATTACTATTTTAAAGCAGAATAAATTAGGTGATGATTTTATTCGTATGTAAAATAAGAGCACAGATTTCACAAGAAATAAAAACTGTGTTTTCTTTTCTCTTTAGTGATATACCATTCATAAATTTTTTAAAAATTGTGGAATTTGGGCTTCTATAAATATGTATTTGATAGCTTATTTTACATAAAAACATTTTTGGATCATCAAAAGTATAGCCACTTGGCCTGGATAAATATCCTGGCTATTTTTCAGGAAAAAAATAAATCTAATAAAATGCATAAACATGACTATTTCATTAGATGCTTAGTGTGCAGCTATACTAAAATTGTTGCATAAGATTACATACATTGTTCATTTTCATAAATCATCAACCTAGTTAAATCAATATTTTCCAACTATTAAAGGTGACTTTTATACACTGTTAGGTGAAGGGATTATAAAAATTATAGCACTAAATTTAGTTGAGCTATATACTTCACAGGTGAAAATCCAACTGTTATCCTCTTATTTAAAGAAAACTACATTTTAACATTAATTTAAGTTCAATTTTATAATACTAAATATTAAAGTGTCACAACATTGTAAGAACAGAATATTTTATTAACCATTATGAAAATAAAAGCTCTAGAAAAGAGAGATTTAGATGTATAGAGTGAGAGGCAGAGAAACCAAGAACAATGATTGAAAGGATTGATGCAGAAGTCAGTCTACGTTTCACTGACATATAATTGAGACTTGAAACATCCAAGTTTGATGTAGCTACCAGTAGTCAGTTTCTATAAAAGCATTCAGGAGCTACCAACTCTACATATTTACATTTATTCTACTATTAAACTCTGACTATGTTGAGGAAGTAGTCATAAATTGGAGTCTTGTGGAGCAATCATTACTACAATTAGATGTTTCATATTGCATCTTATTTCAAATCAAATATTTTCTAAAGGATTCATAAAGTGGTTCTATTTTATATGTCTGTGGAAAATAACTAAGTACAAACTATAATTTAAATGACAACATTAGTACAAGATACTGTAATTTGAATGTGTTTTACCTAATACATATACACATACATTTCATTATAAATACATAACTTTGAATGCTTTTTGTGTTGGCCAACTGTTTAATGGATGGTCTGCATCCTTTGGATAATGAAAGGATAGAAGCTTTAATTTGTGATGCTGTAAATTTTGTTCCCTGCATAATTAATTCAGATATGGAGATTAAGTATAATTCAGTAGCCAGGCATTGACTATAAGCACGGATGGAATTTCTTCTTCTGATAGAGAACACACTTCAGTTAATACTAAATTTGACATTGTGTACACCTGAGAACCTTCAATAGACAACTAATTTAGAAAGCTGATTTTCTGAAGACAAACTAGAGAGTAAATTATTAAAGCAATTATCTGTAAATGAGAAGAGAGAAATCTTAAATCCCCTTTATCTAAATCTCAAGTGGTTAATACATGACTCTGCATGAATCCAAAAAGATTCTTTGGATTCCCAAGCTGACCTCATCTGGAAAACTGAATTCGCCCTTCAAACATGTGTTTAGGAATACAGAGAGCAACAACAAAACCCAAAATATCTTTTTCAATTTTTACATTTAGTGAATATTATTACTTTGATAGTAAAAGTACATAAAAGTACACAGAAAAATAACAGATTGAAAATGATGCGAAGTAAGTTAGAATACAAAGGTATTATGAATTTTGTACCTGTTCTAATTTGCTCTATAACATGAAACTGATAATTTTTAATTGATTTAACTTCTGACTTTCTTTTGAATAACTAGGATCAAGATTTGATTTTAAAGCTTTAATGAAAATTGTTAAATGACTGTAATTATGTTTCAGATTACCTGGTTAGTTCATGGCTTTTACAAGCCTAAATATACCCTGAAGTCTGAAAGAAATTACATAATTTCCCCTAAAATATAATTTGTTGACACCAATACATGTATTTGTAATAAGTACTTTTGTGTGTATTTCTAATAGAGACAAGATTATTACATGTGGATTTTCTTGCCACACGAGGGTGAAATAGGGAAAGATTTTTTTTTTTTTTTTTTTTTTTTTTTTTTTTTTTTTTTTTTTTTTTTTTTTTTTAGTAGAGACGGGGTTTCACCGTGTTAGCCAGGGTGGTCTCGATCTCCTGACCTCGTGATCCGCCCATCTCGGCCTCCCAAAGTGCTGGGATTACAGGCTTGAGCCACCGCGCCCGGCCCGGGGAAAGATTTAGAGAGGTGTTGAAGTTGGGGAAGAAGGGATGAAAATGATTTAAGAAAGGCTTTATCTTTTAATATGTGCAAGGGTTTTCAAGATTTTATTGAGTCTTGGATAAGAAATTGTTGTTGATGGACTTTTGAAAATAAGAGCACTAAGGTGAGATTAAAGTAAAAGTAGTTCCTCATAGATTGACACCAAATGGAGCCCCAGCAGCATGGCCAACAACTTGTAGAACAACATGCAAATGAAAAATTGTTGCCATTTTAAATTATTTTACTGGGATTCTCCAAGCGATAACATTTTGATACATATTTTACATATTTAGACATAGTAACAATAATATAATACATTCTCTTGGGCTTAATAATATTGGAGGTCGAGACGGGCGGATCACGAGGTCAGGAGATCGAGACCATCCTGGCTAACACGGTGAAACCCCGTCTCTATTAAGAAATACAAAAAACTAGCCGGGCGAGGTAGCGGGCGCCTGTAGTCCCAGCTACTCGGGAGGCTGAGGCCGGAGAATGGCGTGAACCCGGGAGGCGGAGCTTGCAGTGAGCTGAGATCCGGCCACTGCACTCCAGCCTGGGCGACAGAGCGAGACTCCGTCTCAAAAAAAAAAAAATAATAATAATAATATTGATGGGTGACATACACATAAATAAGTACATAAACCATAAGGGTACAACTTAATGAATGTAAGAAAGTGACCAGACTCATTAAATAAGACATTAACATCAAACTAGAAACCGCCTTACTTTTTCCCATTTACCATCTCAATTTTCCTCTTGAGAAGTGAACTCAATCCTGATTGGCAAAATCAGATTAATTTTGCTCACCTTGTAAATTTATGTAATGGAAATAGCTATGGTTTAAATGTGTGTCTTCTACAAACCTCACGTTGAAACTGAATCCCCTATGTGGTAGTATTGACAGGTGAGGCCTTTAAGAGATGAGTGTATATAAGGGTACTTGCCCACATGAATGGATTAATTCATTTGTGAATAAATGGATTAACAGGTTACTATGGAGGTAGAATTAGTGGCTTTATAGGAATAGCAAGGGAGACTGGAGCTATAGTAATATGCTCATCCCCTTAGGAATATGATGCCCCACACTGACTAGGGACACTGCAGAGGGTCTCTGCCAGTAAGAAGGCCCTCGCCAGATGCAGTCTGTCCACCCTGGACTTCTCTGCTTTTATGCTAGCTAGAAAAATACTCTTTTCTAAAATAAATTATCCAGTTTTAGGTATTCTGGTATAAGCAACAGAAAAGGAATTAATAAATTATGAAAAAAAATGTTTGTTTATAATTTGTTTACTATTCTCTGTATAATTTATTATCCATTTTGGAAAGTATCCATCATTATTTCTTCATGGAGTTTCTGTCTCATATCTTTTTCATTTAATCTGGGACCTTGATATCATTTCTCCTTCACTTACTAGATCCTATTTACTGTGTATGCTATTTTTAAAATTAATTTTAATATTGTTTTGCTAATCCTCAGAATGTATTTTTTCTTGTCATCTATCTTCTAGTCCACTAATTTTCTGTTCAGCTTTTAAAAATCTGCTTTAAAACTTACCCATTGAATCTGGATTTTAGTTATTTTATTTTCAGTTTTGGAGTTTCCTTATAACTATTGTTTTATACTCTCTCTTTCTCTGTTGAAAAATTTACCTTGACATTTATCAAATTGAACACACTAATAAAATTCTTTCAAATTTTATTTCTGTTAAATACATATGAATATATCTTTGGAGTGATTTTTCACTTGGTTTAATGTCAAGTCCTATGTATTCATATATGTTTTATATAAATTACCAAATATTTTGTAAGAAAATATAGTGATAATTTGAGGTTTTGATTAATGTTATTTTATACAAAGATGGTAAAGATTCATTAATTTTAGATTCATAGGCTAGGAACATATGACCTCAATCTAGGAATTGAACTAGTTTTGCATTTTTGTTTAACTCTTCATGAAGCATTGTCTCATTCTAATATACCTTTACACTAGTGTGATTTTCTTTATACTTCCCACTATGTTTTATGGCCTCATGGCCTCTCCTCTTTGGAAGATAACAAACACTGGTTTTGTTCATTGCTTAGTAAGACTTCTAAGTGGCCTCTGTAGCTCTGTAGACTTTTACTAACAAAAGTCTATGGTTTTTTACTTGGCATACCAACCTGTTAGTTACTTTTCAAAAATTTAATCATGTCACAAAGAGTTAGCAATGCCAAATCCTGGATTTACTTCTCTTTACTTCCTTTTTTCTGTTATCTTGGTCATTTGAGTTTTCATTATTTCAAAGTCCTCTCACAATGAAATAAACATTTTTTACTACTCTTTTCAGATTTTAAATTTGTTCTTATAGGTGGTCTTAGTTCTAAACAATATTTATTAAAACAGAACTGCCAAGCAAGTAAGTGAGATTAGTGATTTGAATGCTTTATATTGAATTATCTTCCAAAGAACCCTCCTAGTTATGTAACGTTCAATATTATAGATTGTCATTTTTACATTATCTAGGATTTCTTAAATTAGAGCAAATCATGCTTTTACGTAATTGAATGGAATCCTACAAACATGGCTACATGCAAATGCATGGCACCGCTTCACTCTGAGTTTCGACTGAATGCAGTTTAGTCAATATTTATCATCAAAATAGACTTTAAAAGGAACCAACTAAGAATTAATTTTATAAAGATATTTGTAATAGTTTTAAAATTTACTTTCAGTTAAGTAATCACAATGCCAAAACTTACATTTCAAATAAAATTTGATATATTTCTAACTAGAAATTATGAAGAGCAATTAGAAGGTACCAATTTTTCATGCAGAGCAAAAGAGAAGTAAACAATTAAGGAGATAACATAATATTGTCATAAAAAAAGACAGGGCTAGGAGTACCAAAGCAATACAAAAATTGGACAGTTACTAAAAAGATTGAGTTTCTTATTAATAAATTATAATGATTCCCAGGTAACTTTTTTTTTCTTTTTCTTTTTTTTTTTTTTTTTTTTTTTTGAGACGGAGTCTAGCTCTGTCTCCCAGGCTGGAGTGCAGTGGCGCCATCTAGGCTCACTGCAAGCTCCGCCGCCGGGTTCACGCCATTCTCCTGCCGCAGCCTCCCGAATAGCTGGCCGCCCACCACTACGCCCGGCTAATTTTTTGTGTTTTTTAGTAGAGACGGGGTTTCACTGTGTTAGCTAGGATGGTCTCGATCTCCTGACCTCGTGATTCGCCCTCCTCGGCCTCACAGAATGCTGTGATTACAGGCGTGAGGCACCAAGCCCGGCCCCAAGTAACACTTTAAGCAACAGTACTATAGCAATAGACAGTGATGCTTGAAACTAAGGATTAAAATAGTCTCTCTTTGTTTATAAATTCAGTGTGACTAGGGTTTGTGTGCGTGCATGTGTTTTGCAAAAGGCTATGTAAACATTACCAAATGCTTACACACTCCCATTTGTAGAACTTGTCTTACTATCTATATCATATAAGAGTTCTCCAGAGAAAAAGGACCAATAACATGTATATATAAGGAGGGATTTATTTTAAGGGATTGTCTTATGTGATTGTAGAGGATGGCAAGTCTGAAATCTGAAGGGCATCTAACATTCTGTAGACCCAGAGAATGGTTTATGTTGTAAGTCAAGTCCAAAAGCAATCTCAACACAGAATTCCCTCTTCCTTAGATGACTTCAGTGTTTTCTCTTTAGGCTTTAAATTGATGGGGTGAGGCACATTAATGTTATGGAGGGAAATCTGCTTTACTCAAAATCTCTTGGTTTAAGTGTTAGTCTTAGCTAAAAACAAAACAAAAACAAAACCTTCATAGATACATCTAGACTGGTGTTTGACCAGTGAGAATCATGGCATAGTCAAATTGACATATAAAATTAACCATCACAATGAGCTAGCATTTCCTAATTCAGTACATTATGCATAAAAAATGTTGAGCTTTTTTTTCTTTATTAAGTAATGGAAGTCAAGATAGCAAGTTCAGACTGTCCAATAAAATTATAATGTCTAGTATTCAGAGTAGTTTGAGAAATAGGAATATATTTGAATTTATGAACATGATGTTCCCAGATCTCAGTTAAGTGGAAAAAATAGAAGGGGGCCTGATATATCTCTGCAACCATAGTAAAGATAACATAGAAACCATTCAAAGTGTATAGTTTTCTATATGATGCTGAAAGGAAGTAGCAAACAGGGTTTCAGGAAGATAAACATGCCCAGTCAGGTACTGATTCTTTGAAGACATTTGCTCCCATGAAGGAAATCTAATTTTTAAAATTGCAATTATCCAGTAAAAAAGAAAAAAACATATTAACACATACAAATATACAGAATCAATTCTCTTTATTCAAAGATTCCATACTGAAAATTCCCCTACTCACGAAAATGTATTTGTAATTTTCAAATCAATACTTTCCAGGACTTTTGCAGTCATTTGAAAACATGTGAAGAGAGATGAACTATTTGAGTCGCCTGACATGCATGTTCCCATTTGAATTTGAACCGTGGTGGTACTGCCTTCTTGTTTCAGCTCTCATACTATAAACAAGTGTCATTGCCACTGCCTGTTTAATTTCATGTTTTTCAAATTGTTGTCTTTTTATTGGTAAGATTTTTGTCCTTTTGCTACTGAAAATGATCCCCAAGTATGATAAAGTGCTGCCAATTGTTTCTATACACAATTGGGATAGCTTAGGGAGTTCTTCACTCTATGCTAATTCTTGGTTTCTAAGGTGTTCCACAATAATTTTAAATTTATTTGCATGCTGTATTGGTTTGGGTTTTCCAAAGGAAAAAAAATAAATCAATTTGTGTGTGTGTGTGTGTCAGATGTATTATAAAAAATTAGCTCACGCAATTATAGAGGCTGAGAAATCCCACTATCTTGTGTCTGAAAGCTGGAGACCCAGGAAAGCTGATGGTGCGGCTCTAGTCAGAGTCTAAAAGCCTGAAATACAGGAGAACCAATGGTATAAGCTCTACTCCAAGTTGAAGACCTGAGTGCCAGTTGTTTAAGTCCCAGTCTGAAATAGGGAAAAGACTGACGTGACAGCTGAAGCAGTGAGGCTGAGAAAGATGACTCTTCCTCCCTCTGCCTTTCTGTTCTATTTAGGCCCTCAATGGATTGGAAGATTTCCATCCACATTGGGTAGTTTGATCATCATTCAATCTGTTGATTCGAGTGCTAATCTTATCCAGAAACATCCTCACAGACACATCCAGAAATAATGTGTAACTAAATATCTGGGTGCCCTGTGACACAGTCCAGTTGATACACAAAATTAACTATATACACTGCATAGAACAATTTGTAAGTTTGTCCACTCCCCTTTTTAAATTGGGTTCTGTTGGAAAACAGATTTAGACATAATCATACTATTGGAGAGTAATGCCTGTGAGAAGGAAAGGGAGGGAGAAGAATCAGACAGGGCTAAACATGTAACTTTGACACAGATAGGACTGTTAATCCACAGGGGAGCTTTGGAGCAAAAGTTGCCCATGTGAAGTGTGCCAAGCAGAATGGGAAGGAATAGACCAGTATACCATTGCTCTGCTTAGTCATTGGATGGGAGTCTTCCTGAAAAGAGAGTGTTCTCAGTTATCACCACCTTTTCACTCACTGGCTGAGGGGCACCTTCAGAATAGCACAACCTTGGCTTAAAAGTTGAGAAAATGCTAACAAAGAGAAGAAAACTGCCAACTAACCACACTGTAGGCAATGGAAATATAAAGATTTCTTGAAGGAGGATGTGAGGGACACATAATGTATCTGCTATGACCCATTGCAGGACATTACTTCAAGTTATTATTAGGAGAATCAAAATAAATAAAGTATGTGATGGTATTTATAGACTATAAGACACTCTATAAGTAATATTATGAACAATACCTTTTCTCCTTACCAATTCCTGCCTTCTTACCTTTTTCTTTATTGAGTTATGTTTATATTACAGAATTAACTCTATAGTATTTCCAAATCAATGTAAAGCTTAATTCAGTTATGTTATATTTTTACTTCTGTTATTTTGAGTTTCTATGATTTTGATGTAGTAACTTACTCAAACTTTACTTAGTGAACCGAAAAACTTAATTCAGTTTCTATAAAGTATTGCTTTTACTATCAGGAGCTATTTTAGGCCCTGGGAGAATCTGCTTTATCTTTGTTATTTTCATTCTTTTCAAAGTAAACAGAGGCAAGTATTGTTATCACATCTTGGAAATAGGAAAATTGAGCCCTGAAAAGGTAATGGCTTGTCAAGGTCACTTTAAATTAAAAACACTGCTGAATCCATATTTCATGTATAAAATAAAAAATATTTTTAGAAAAATAATTAAATATAATCATATAGTTAGGTATTTGCAAAAGGTTACAATCTTTACAAATCAACAGGAGGATAAGCTATTTCGTGGCACCTAGGCAATCAATGATAATGAGCATTAAGTAGATTTATGTGTAACAATGAGCCAGCCAGGCAAGGTTTTGAATACATGAACGTATATTATAATTCCTCATTTCCATTTTTACCACAAATTCTTTGGTAAAGATGAGAACTTCCTCCCTTATTGTAACTCAGTCCTACTTTAATGGCATAAATTACATTGCTTAGACAAAACTCTAAACAATATAACTACTAACTGTAATATTGACAATCAAGCTTCCATTAGCCAATTTCATCAAAGAGGAATCTATCTAAAATTTTACAGAAGAAAATTATTTTTATTTCCAAGCAAATTTTACTAGTTTGTAAATTATGTTGCATTTGTGATTCACCTATCTTTAGCATAATTTCTAGTATTTATATCTTAAAGTTTATGTTTTATGTAGACATTTAGATAAGCTAAAACAATCACAAACAAATATAGCATTTTTCTTGTGTTTCCTATTATTTAAACATATCCTTTTGGAAATTATCTTTTCCATTAATTTTTTAAGTATTTCTAGATATAACATATGTGAAGTCTGAAAACTATGGATTTTTTAATTGATTTATAACTGCTAAGGAGACATATGAAATAATTTCTGGCCTATATTAAAAGATATGTCTTGAAATACATGCATTTTGTGGAAAATTATTAACTGTAGAGAATTAAAGCTATTTAATGTTGTGTTTCTATGTAATGGCTATGTTATGTTACTAAAAGCAAAGTATCTCTTTTTTTTTTTTTTTTTTTTTTTTTTTGAGACGGAGTCTCGCTCTGCAGCCCAGGCTGGAGTGCAGTGGCCGGATCTCAGCTCACTGCAAGCTCCGCCTCCCGGGTTTACGCCATTCTCCTGCCTCAGCCTCCCAAGTAGCTGGGACTACAGGTGCCCACCACCGCGCCCGGCTAGTTTTTTGTATTTTTTAGTAGAGACGGGGTTTCACCGTGTTAGCCAGGATGGTCTCGATCTCCTGACCTCGTGATCCACCCATCTCGGCCTCCCAAAGTGCTGGAATTACAGGCTTGAGCCACCGCGCCCGGCCAAGTATCTCTTTTTATGCCAGCTTTATTGACTTTGCAAATGTAATGCACTGTTTTTTACTGCCTTATGTGGAAGCACTTAAAGGGCACACTGGGTCATTTACAATACACTTTACAAGAATATATTATTTTAATGATCAAGCAGTTATCTTCCTTCAACAGTATTTTTTTTATTTTATTTCAAGATTCTTAAGAATCACATTATTAGAATTAGGATAAAGGGACAGTTTATGATAAGAAAAAAACCTGAATATTTTCCCTTCAAGAGGCATTAAGTTAAAAAAATCAAATATACTAGTAAACAAAGAAAACAATTCAAATTTTTATTGTAATGTAATTATACATTTTTTTCCCTGTGATATCATGTGGGTGTCTTTAATATTTTGTAAAACATTGCAAGTGTAATCTCATGGTATTTCATGAATTGTAGTGCATTAATATGACCTAATATAAAATAGTATTTTTTTAAATTTTAGTTTCGATACAAGTGGTTTACATTAGTTCTAACACTTCTATTGTGACCAATGCACTGAAATATTAATGTATGGCTTTTTAAAACTTCACTTGTTGAAAGCAAGTAGTTTACAACAATGCTAAATATTGAATTATAATTTTTAAACAAGAAAAAAATAAATGGTTGAGGTGATGGATATCTCATTTACCCTAAGGTGATTATTATCTATTGTATATCTGTATCAAAAATAGCTCATGTATCACATAAATATATATGTATCTACTATGTACCCACATAAATTGAAAAGTAAAACTTAAAAAACACAAATTACAAATGTTCTATATTTCAAAACTTATATAATTTAAATTGTAGCTCAAACTTCTTTAGATAGTGCATTCTGCATATAGCTAAATGCTATCTGTGTGGTGTATGCAAAAATATTTTTAAATTTAATGTGTAAGAAGAAAACTGCATTAGCAAGACAATCAAAAACTTTAGTATACAATAAAATTTGACCTTAAAACTGAGGAAATTTTAGCATTCTGAGTTTGCCCAATTATGTGAATTATGAGTGGAAAGTGTGGTTCACATAAATATGCCTTCTAACAGAGTCTGCAAACAAAGCCTAATCATAGTAACAAATGGATTTGCTGACCTTAGTGGCCTAATTAACAGCTGACCCTGTGGCTTATTAAGCGTTGTCAGAAAATTAAGGGCTTTTTTTTTCCCAAGATAAGTGTTAACTGAAGATGATAAATTTTATTCTTATATAATGAAATGTCTAAATTAGTAATGTTGCCTTGAATACGTATAAATTTATTTAATTTCAAATAAACAAAATCAGTTAAATGGAAACTTCATAAGCGTGCATTTTTCCTCCTGTTTCTAATATAGTATCCTTTTTCTCTTATTTAATTAATTTCTTATGGTTTGAGATAAAATCCTTCTTTGCTTTCTTTCCCACTAGTCAGAGAGCTTAAAATTCCAATGCATTTTGGAAGTACAGCAGACAACTCTGCTGGGGCAAAGCTTATACCTCAGGCTTATTTTTCTGCTCCTCCCAAGAATTTAATTAACTAATTAGCTTACTCAGGTGTAATCAACAGATGCTTCACATCTGCCCATGAACTGTGACTAGCCGGGAGCACTTTCTTACCCCACTTCAGACTGAAGGACTGCATTTGAATTGGCCTTTTCGTGCCCACATGTTTCCCAGTCGATATTGGAAGCTAATATATCGATCCTTACATTATTTCCCCCCAAGGAAATTAATGCATTGTGCCTCTTCGATTATGCTGTATGATCAATTATTGTACCTCTCTTTCTCTTTCTGTCTAGCTTCTTAGCTTCCCCCATGTCTACATAATACTTGCATTTAAAAAACAAGTCATTTTTGTTCTAGAGTAGTTTGGCTTTTATAGCCCAGGTATTTTCTCCATAGTTATTAGAACATGTGCTGGGTTTTTTCTCCTACCACAAAGAAATACCTATTTATTATTTACACTACTTAGTGTCTTAGCAGCAAGCAACAAAAATGACTGGCTGATTTTAATTTAGAAAATATCTTTGAACTTTGATTAGCTTAGAGAATTATCCAGAAGATCAGAGAAACCTTTTGGGAAATAAAAAAACAAACCGAGATCACAACCTTAGAAAAGACAAAATACCTTTCCTTGTGAGGAAAATTGAATGCATATACACACATACATAGAGGTCAATAAACAGCATGTGGTCTGGGAATAATTTCATTGTAGTTAGAATTTATTCTCCATAAGACACTTTAATATGTAGTGCTATGTATGCTTCATGTTGCAGTGCTAATATATACAGTTAATATATGGATAATATATAGCAATACATAATATAATTCACATTTATACACACACACTTACATACACACACAAAGATATACATCCATGAAATTAACATCCACTAGCAAGCAAAAATAATAATTTTCAGGTATCTTATTTAAATGAATAGGAATGCATTGTTCACTGTGATCCACGTATACACTTTAAGTACAGATTTATATTGTACTTAATTTTAAACAAATTTACAATATGTTTCAGAGCTAACTACATAGTTCATATTAACATCATTTTGTTGAGCTCAAATCTCTTTATTATTTGTAAATTGTATTCTAGCTTTTTAAGCGAAAACTATAAACCTTTTGTCAGCATTTTTTTTTTTTTTTTTTGAGATGGAATCTCACTCTGTTGCCCAGGCTGGAGTGCAGTGGCGCAATCTCGGCTCACTGCAACCTCCTGCTCCCGGGTTCTAGTGATTCTCCTGCCTCAGCCTCCCAAGGAGCTGGGATTACAGGTGTGCACCACCATGCCTGGCTAATTTTTGTATTTTTATTAGAGTCAGGGCTTCACCATGTTTGCCAGGCTGGTCTTGAATTCTTGATCTCAGGTGACCCACCCTCCTCAGCCTCCCAAAGTGCTGGGATTACAGGCGTTAGCCACCACTTCCAGCCATAAGCAACTTCTTAAAGATGAAAGGAGCAATAATTAAACCCAATTCAAGCTTTATAATGCCACATTTGGACCACTGTAACTAAGAGTCTTCAAGCTTTTCAGTTATGCTTTTTTTAAGTATTTTGTTATATTTCAAAAATATTGCTTTCCATTTTTTTTAAACTGAGGAAAAATTCAAAGTTATTTTTGAGGGGGAATAGTTAAATTTTGTTAAGAATTAAATAATTCTTATTCAAGCACTAAGAATATTCCTCTTTCCTACAATATCAGCTTAATTAGTATTCTGTTTGACAGTACTAGAATATAAACAATTTCCACATATTGTACAAAAATTGCATCAACTAAATAACTTGTGAATATTTGCTACACATTTGGGGATTAAATATAAAACATTTATTTATGCAGATATAAAACAATTTCATAATTTCAAAGTAGAAAAATTATCTGTGCTAGTTAATCTTATGTGTGAACTTGACTGGTCTAGGAAATACCCAGATAGTTGGTAAACATTGTTTCTGTGTGTGTCTGTTAGGGTGTTTCTAGAAGAGATTAACATTTGAATCAGTATACTCAGTAAAGAAAATCTGCCTTCACTCATGTGGACAGGCATCATCCAATTTGTTGATGGCTTTCATAGAACAAATAAGCAACGTATGAGCATTTTCTTTCCTTCTTCTTAAGCTAGAACATGTGTCTTCCCCTGTCCTTGGATATTGCAGTTCCTGATTCTTGGGCTTTCTGCTGAATCTCATAAAAATATATGTCTATATTTATCCTATTGATTTTGTTTCTCTGGACAAAATATTTGGAAATATTAAATATCTAATATTTGTACTACACAATACATGACACAATTAAAGTCATTTTATTTTCAGATGACCAGTACATCATCTGAAAAAATAGGATTTTAATTGTGTCATGTATCGTGTAGTACAAATATATATGTTTGTACATATATTTATGTTGTATTCACTTTTTTTTGCTTTTAAAATACATATTGAGATTGCCTAAAGCCTGAAAGATATTCAGGAATAGTTTCTTAAAAGAGAGATGCCAAACTTTAATACTAAATTAATAGTTACAAGGATAAATAGGGTATGTATGAAACAGCAAGAGTCTTCCTCAGACTGAGCTCCTCCTCCCTCCACCCTTGTGTTTATATTCCTGCCTGTGTAGTTTTTCCATTCTTTACCCAAACATTTTCTGTTTCTTGTACTTGAGTCTGAGGTGGAAAGGCTAGATGTTTTACTGGTTCATTGTACACATTAGGTTATAAAATATATACTTCTCACTATCTCTTAGAAATGAAATGGAGCTATATATCTGAATTAGGAATACATTTAAAGCTTTATCATCTGAGTAGTGCAGACAATTTTGTGATGTGATTTGCAGATTTCTTTTTTTGGGTAAGAAAATGTGTGCTGGGATATTGAGATGCTGATGAAAACCTTCTTCATTGACTATGTGCATCAAAGCTGAATATTTTTACAGTAGTAATATTATGTAGTTATCAACTGGTGCTCTTCAGAAGTGTATATCTTTAAAGAAGCATTTTTTTAAGTCCCTAAAAGTGTCAGGTTGAGATAACATGTTTAAATGTCGATTTTCTAATTTAAAAAGTTTTAAAATACAATTTTTAATTTTTAATATCAGTAGTATTTAATGAGTAGTTTCAAGTATGTGTACTGGATTCCCAAATTGTAATTTTATGAAGAAGAGCAACCAGTCTTAAATAATTGTTCTCCATCACAGATTGCTCACTGTAATACTTCAAATGCATACAAATCAATATATACTTACTTAGGTTTTAAATATTTCCAAATGTAACTAAACTAAAAGAAAAAATTTTTGGAATTAATGAAACATTTTTTTGTGTGAAAAACTGACTAAATTTTTGCTTTCCTAAAACTGATTACAGTATTTGTAGTTGCATGTTAAATCTTTATCTTTGTGATGTTGTGTCAACTTTTAGGAATTATAAAGCTAAATGTACCTAATACATATAAAACTTAATAAAAATTACTGTTTTGCTCACTAACATTGTGGAACTAATTTATATAAATTAGAGCAACATAAACATTTCTTATTTTACATAACTCAATTTTAAAGATAAATTCACACTTTTATTCTCTGAGCATAGTTTTGAAAACAATCATATATTAATAATATGATTAATATGTTATTGATATGTTTATAATAAAGTATGTTCACAAAGTAAAAGTGTTTTACTACCAAATTTTATTTGACAAAGCATCTTTGAAATAATCTTTTTTACTCTGCATTACAGTGTGAATGTTGTGACATAATTCTAACATTTTTGGACATTAATATAAAAAGAAAATAATAACTGAAAGTATGCAATGACAAACACAAACAGACACACACACACCCCTCAACAACAAAATTAAGCATGCTGAGAACCTACTGTATGTATTTCTATGTGAGATACTAATAGTCTAATTGTAAAGATTAAAAATATACTTTAAAAAGACTTACAATAAATGTTATATTTTTTCATGAATTTTGATCTATTTACTGATAGTAATATTTCTTAAAAATTATAATTTTGAGCATAGAGCATAGACTTGCTAATTCTAAGCAGAAAACCAGCAATAAAACAAAATATGAAAGTCTGAAATTACCACTCCCCCATTGTTCCTTGTGGTGTGTTAAGTAAACAGTTATTTAGTTTCCATAAAAAAGTTGATATCTTCCAGGAAGCTAAAGTAGAAACCAGAAAATAAAATAATCTTGTATGCTAGAGTAAATATTACAATTATTAAGAGATTTTTGTGCCAAAGCCACTTGTTCAGTGTAAATATATATACAAATATATCTATGTAGGTCTTTAGTAATAATAATAATAAATAAATATTACCAATGGTAAATGAATATTGATTATGATCCTTTCTACCTAAAGATTCCGCATGGACAAACTGTATCATCATACAATTTTTTGCTAGTTTTTAAATATTTTTTTTATTATCTTTTGCTAAAAGATAATAGCATCTGTGTAAAATTACAATTTTATTGTTTATAGGTAAGAGAGCTTAATGTTCATAAGACTAAATAATTATAAATCTGTGACAATTCCACTAACTGAAATGAAGTTATCATTAAAATACCACAGGCTTCTGATGCCACAAAATTTGAATTCACAGATTCAATTCCTTTGCATTGGGCATACTCTCATTTTATAGAAAACTTAATTCTCTCTGCCAGGACCATTGGGATAACTCAAAATTTCATTGACTTTGCATTACCTGTATATAACCCTAAGGACTTTTTCCAGAGTGTTCTCTTTGCTTAAAACTGCGACAAGCATATTTGTATTACAAATCACACAACAGAAAATGTACAATAACATACCTCAATATCTCATTAAAAATATTAAATTTCCCATCAGCACCTGAGTTACAGTAAGTCTTTTGTGGCTGGGTAATTCCCTTTGCTTATTTAAAGGACACAAGTGTGGCATTTGAAAATATTCCAATGGAAGAAGCGTAAAAAGTTTGCTTTAGTAAGTATTAAAATAATAACTATTCAACCAAAGATTTCTGGATGAAATAAATCCTCCTTTAGATAAAAATATGTCTTTCTTTATGATCTTATAAACTGATATACTGTGTAGGAAAAGGGAAAACAGAAATAACTTTTCTCTCAATAGGAAGATTGAAAATTGTTTTAAAGAAAACATCCTATAACCTTTAATATAAATTTACTTTACCTATTTTTCCAAAAGTTCAGAGAAAGAAAATTATTTCACTATGTATTAATGAATTTAACATTTATTGTGTCAGAAGATATTAATTCTTATGAGTTTTTTGGGTGAAGGAAAACAGCCAATTAAATCAGCAATTTCTGCTTTTTAGAAATTTCATCCAGAGAAAATAGAATATTGTTAATGAATAAATAAATATGTAACATGTCAATTTTTAATAGGTTTGGTGAAGAAAAACTTTCACTAAGTGGATTGAGTGCTGGTTTAGACAGAAAAAGAGTTATCTGACCTAATTGAATCAAACACAGGATCAAGCCATGTACCTTTGGCATATTCCAGAAACCTGGGACCTATAAAGCATTTCAAGATTCCTGGGCATCGTATTTGCCTGGAGAATGTAAAGGCCAATGTGTCAGGGGATAATGAGTGGAAGAGTGGTAATACACCAAATTAGAGAGGTAGCCAAAGGATAGGTCTTGTAGCAACTTCCAGGCCAAAAACAACAAAAACAAAATTAGAGTTTCAGTCAAAGTGGTAGAAAAAAGACATTTAGAAAATGAAAGCAGGTAAGTGACACTATAATTAAGGAAAAAAGATTTTCTTTATTCTATGAATAAATGATTTGGAGGTCAGATGGGAAAATAGGCAAAAGTAGAAGCAAGGAATCATGGATAATTATTTTATTAGCCCAGGTGGGAGATCTTAGTTTGGGTGGTGATTATTAACAATGTTTAGAATGAGTTTATAGCCGTAAGATACATCTAAAATAATTTTTAAATGATTGAGCATGAGTTTGAGGAGGAGAGAGGATCAACAGGTAATGACTGGAAAATGAGAGTATACTATGCTCTTGCTCCTGAAAGTTTCCCTAAAATATTTTTAAGACAGTAATTCTCAAGACATAAGTGTAGGGGAAGAAGCATGTTCTGGGTTTGAGTGAGTCACACATAATGAAGAATTATCTTTTGCTTTGGATAAATTACTAGAGTCAAAAATTTAACTGTATCTCTGGATCAAAATGTATTTTTAAGCAGTTTAATATTTACTGGAAATTCCAGGGTTATAACTAACATGCAAATTACTTTAAAAATATTTAATAATAATTGCTCACTATTTTGGAAAAAGCATACCATCAAAAGCATCCCTACTTAGGGCCAATTAGGGTCACAGATACAATAGATGTGTATCAGTCTCTATTTGAATGCATGCTTACAAAAATGTACTAGAAGTTTTGAAATTACAACACATTCAAAACTAGATATTTTAATATTTGACACACAAAATGAAAAAGATCTTCTTGAATTTGGTAAAATTTTAGTAATGTCAAATATGATGTTCTAAAGTTATATATTGAAATTATTTAATTTTTTATTATTGTGATAAATAAATCTTTGCCTTACCCAAAGTAAGATACTTTCCAATAGCTTCCTCTCAAAACCACCGTTTTTTCTAATACATTCAGAACTATTTTCCTAGATTTGCCTTTTACCATTTGCCACATATGTTTACTTTTTAAACTGGTTTCTTTCTTCTCTGTCCTTCCATTTGTGTATTTTCTTTATCTACCTTCAATTTCAATAATTTAAATTTTACTCTCCAATCTTCCATTTACTGAATTTTAATCTTCAGATATGTATTTTTTTACATCTAGAACTTTTATTTGATACTTTCAACACATTCCTATACTCAATGATTTTTGTCCTACTTTTATCTGGTTTTGTAAGTGATATCTTAATTTTTATATTATATTAATTGCATTTTAAAGTATTCGGTGCTGACTTACATAATTGGATCATGTGCAGATCTATTTTCAGGGTTTTTTTTTAGTCCCATTAATTTATCATTACATGACTCTGTTCGCATGTTGAGTGATTCTTTTGTTTTTCGTTTGTTTTTGTTGTTGTTTTGTCTTAGAGACAGAGCTTCAGTCTGTCACCCAGGCTGCAGTGCATTGGCACAATCATAGCATACTGTAGCCTTAACTTCTACGGGCTCATGTGATCCTCCCAACCTGGTCTCCTTAGTAGCTGGGACCGCTGGCGCAATCCTCCATATCCAGCTAATTTTTGTAATTCTTGTAGAGTCAGGGATGGAGGGTGCTGGGGGTGAGCGGCATGGGTCTTGATATATTGCTTAGGCTAGTCTTGAACTCCCTGACCTCAATCTGTTCTCCTGCTTCAGTCATCCAAAGTGCTGGGATTACAGGTGTGAGCCACCACATCTAACCATGTTGAGCAATTTTTATTTTTATTTTGTGTCAGTCTGTTTTTGTTTTGTTTTGTTTCTATAAATCTGTAGGTTTCAGGTGAAATGGTCCTTCTGCAGAGATGGTTCTTTATTTTCTTCACTAAAGAGAAATATTTGTGAGCTCATTACCTTAAGCTAATTAGTCACAGAAATGAGGGAAGTATGGATTAATCTCAGCCTTCCAGCTGAAATCCTAGTGTATTAACGTGGGCCAGTCTTCTGGAGATGTACTGAATTCTAATCTTTATATCTTCAGTGCTGCGAGACTGCCAAAATTCTACTCAGCTTAGCCTTTAGACATCTATGCTACACAGAATTCAGAATTCCGAATGTTTTGAATAGAAAGTACTTTAACTCTGCGGGACTTCAAAAATTTCTTTTTTCTGTGCTGCTACAGGAGTGAGTCACTGCCTAGATAAAGTCCAAACTCTTAGCCTCTTGTGAACACCCAAAATTGAAAAAGCAAAGAAAGCAGGGACCATCAGATTGCACAGATTGCAGATAATTAGCTCACCACTCTAATGTTCTTCCTTATTCAGCATCCTAAACCTTTTGATCATTTATGATTTTTGCCATTTCTGATGCCTATAAGCAATTTATATTGGTATTGTGTATTTTATCGTTTTTTTTTTTTTTTTTTTTTTTTTTTTTTTTTTTTTTTTTTTTTTTTGCTTTTTTGGATGTTTAGATTGTTTGTTTAAGCATTTTTTTTTTTTTTTTCCCAGAGATACAATGATATTTAATATGGTTTGGCTCTGTGTCCCCACCAAAGTATCATTGTTGAATTATAATCCCCAATGCTGGGGAAGAGACCTGGTGGGAGGTGATTGGATCATGGGGACAGATTTCTTCCTTGCTGTTTTGCTGATACAGTTTGCATGAGATCTGATGGTCTAAAATTGTGTAGCACTTTCCCCTTCACTCTCTCTCTTCTGGTCTACCATGGTAAGATGTGCTTGCTTCCCCTTTGCCCTTCCTCCATGATTGTAAGTTTCCTGAGGCCAACATGCTTCCTCTACAGCCTGTGGAACTGTAAGTCAGTTAAATCTCTTTTCTTAATAAATTACTTAGTTGTAGGTAGTTATTTATAGCAGTGTGGGAATAGATTAATAGAGAAAATTGGTACCAGAGAAGGAGGGTATTACTATGAAGATATCTTAAGATGTGGAAGCAGCTTTGGAACTGGCTAACAGACAGAATTTGGAACAGTTTGGAGGGCTCAGAAAAAGACAGAAAGATAAGGAAAAGTTTGAAACTTCCTAGGGACTTGTTAATGGTTTTAACCAAAATGCTGATAGTGATATGGACAGTGAGGTTCAGGCTGAGGTGGTCTCAGATGGAGATGAGGAACTTATGGGAAACTTGAGTAATGTTTTATAAAAGATGCTGGTGGCATCACGCCCCTGCCCTAGAGATCTGTGGAACTTTGAACTTGAAAGAGTTTTTTTATGGTGTCTGGTGAAAGAAATTGCTAAGCAGCAAAACATTCAAGAAGTGACCTGGCTGCTTCTAAGAGCACAAAATTATGTATGAACAAAAAGATTATCTGAAACTGGAATTTATATTTAAAAGGGAATCAGAGCACAAAAGTTTTGAAAATTTACAACCTGACCATGTGATAAAAAAATAAAAACCCATTTACTGGGTAGAAATTCAAGCCAGCTGCACACATTTGCATAAGTAAAGAGGAACTGAATGTTAATAGACAAGACAATGTGGTAAAGGCCTCCAATATATTTTAGAGACCTTTGTGGCAGTCCCTCCCATCACAGTCCCAGAGGCCTAGTGGGGAAAAATTGTTTCATGGGCCAGGCCCAGGGACCCACAGGTGCAGTCTTGGGACATTGTGCCCTGCATCTCAGTGCTCCAGCTCTAGCCGTGGCTAAAAGGAGCCAAGGTGCAGCTTGGGCTGTTGCTTCAGAGGGTGCAAGCCCTAAGCCTTGGCAACTTCCTTGTGGTATTAGGCCTGCAAGTGTGCAGAAGACAAGAGTTGAGGTTTGGGAGCCTCTTTCTAGATTTTAGAAGATGTATGGAAATATCTGAATGTCCAGGCAGAAGTCTACTGCAGGGGCAGAGCCCTCATAGAGAAGCTCAACTAGCAAACTGCAAAGGGGAAATGTGGGGTTGCAGCCTCCACAGAGTCTCCACTGGGGCACTGCCTAGTGGTAGTGCAAGAAAAGGTCCACCACTCTCTAAACCTCAGAATGGTAGATACACTCACAGTTTTCTCGCAGGCACTCAGCACCAACCCATGAAAGTAGCTGCATGGGCTGTACCCTGCAGAGCCACAGAGGTTGAGCTGTGTAAGGCCTTAGCAGCCTACCTCTTGTATCAGTGTGTCCTGGATGAGAAACATGGAGTCAATGGAGATTATGTTGAAGCTTTAAGATTTAATGACTTTCCTGCTGGGTTTCAGACTTGCATGTGGCCTGTAGCCCCTTTGTTTTGTATTATTTCTGCATTTGGAATGGGAGCATTTGCCCAATACCTGTACCCCCATTGTATCTTGTAAGGAAGTAATTTGCTTTTTTTTTATTTTACAGATTCATAGAAGATACTTGACTTGTCTCAGATGATACTTTGGACTGTGAATTAATGCTGAAATGTGTTAATACTCTAGGGGACTTTTGGGAAGGCATGACTGATTTTGCAAATTGAGAAAGACATGAGATTTTGGAAAGGCCGGGGGCAAAACAGTATGGTTTGGCTCTGTGTTCCCACCCAAATCTCATGTTGAATTATAATCCCCAGTGTAGAGGAGAAACCTGGTGGGAAGCAATTGGATCATGGGTGTGGATTCCCCCTTGCTGCTCTTGTGATGGAATTTTCACATGATCTGGTTATTTAAATGTGTGTAGCATTTCCCCCTTCATTCTCTCTCTGCTGGTCCACCAGGGTAATGTGTGCTTGTTTCCGCTTTGCCCTTCTGCCATGATTATAAGTTTTCTGAGGGCTCCCCAACCATGCTTCCTGTACAGCCTGTGCAACTGTGAATGAATTAAACCTGTTTTCTTCATAAATTATCCGGTCTCAGGTAGTTCTTTATAGTAGTGTGGAAATGAATTAATACAGGCACTTTCCTGGCAGGGAAGAATAAACATGCCCAGGCATAGTTCTTCAAGTTACAACATAAATTTGCTACATTACAAGAATGTGTTTCTCAGTAGGCAAAATTTGTCATGAAAACATGTAAATATTGCATTGTATTTTATGAAACTTCTCTTCATATTAAACATAAAAAGTGATACTTAGCCAAAATTTTGTATAAAATAACATTCCAGGAAAGTGATTTTTTTTGTTTCACCTATCTCTACTCATCAAATCATTGACTAGTGACTAGAATATACACTATTTTAAAGAGTCCAGAATGTTAATAGAGATTGAACATAATTTAATATGTATAAAAGTGGGGTAAACATTTGTAGTTTAAATATGCTAAGATGGTAAAATAATAAAGTAAAATTCTGACTAGAAAATCCCAAGCAGAAATCTCAACTGTGATCAAAACAGGTTTTGCCTGTTTTTCCTAGGAAACAAATCTGTCCTTTTTTCTGTTTCTTTCAGTTATTTTGCTCAAAAAGTAATTACATGTTTAATTACATATTATATTTTTTTCAGTGAAAAGGAATATTAATAGATAATGTATAATTGGAATAAATTATAAGATGAATACATTAATTGTTCCATAATAAACATATATCAGAGAGACAGTTTAATTTAACTTCTGCAACTTTAGTTAATACTAACCCTTAGCTTCTATATGTGTCAAATGTATCACTTTACAAACACTCATAATAAATACTGTGTTTCAAAAAGACATTTCTCACTATCTTTTGGAATGCAAAATGAAAAGTAGAATTGATTGTTTAAATGACATAACTATCATATAAAGGAATTACTATTATCAGAATCATAAAAACACACACTCTCTCTCACTAATGGCTCTCCAAAAATGTTTATCTCCTAATTCTTAGAACCTTAGAATAAATTAGGTTAAGATGGCAAAAAAGGATGCGGTTGCTGAAGGAATTAAAATTGCTAATCAGTAGACCTTCAAATAAGATTATTTGGGGTTACCAGAATGGGCCCATTTTCATCACAAATGTCTTTATATGTTCAAGAGGGAGGCAGAAGAAGTCAGAAACAGATGTGTCTATGGAAGAAAGACACAGAAAAATGCATCATTGCTGCCTTTGAAGATGGCAGAAGGCAATCATAAGCCAAAAATCTGGATGCCCTCTAGAAACTGAAAAAAAAAAAAAACAAAAAACAAGGAAAGAAATTATCCCTTGGACCCTCCAGAATGGGTATAGCCCTTCTGACATCTTGATATTAGTCCAGTGAGGCTCATGTTGTGCTTCTAACATACAAAAGTGTAAGGTTAAAATATATATATATGTTATTTTAAAGCACCAATTTTGTAGAAATTTATAGTAGGAGCAATAGAAAAGCAATACATTATAAAATGCCAGCACAATTATTAAAACATCTCTATTGTTCACCCTTGTAAAAAGATTTGTACAAATAGTTGCTTTATTTCTTAAACTAATTTATGTAAATGTTCTTTCTGTCAGAAAAAGTAATTTTGAATTTGTATATACATAGAGGAGTATAAATGATAAAAAATATGTAAATAATAGTATTACTAATATTTATTAACTCATTGATATATGCTATACTCTTTTAAGTAAATTATTATCTAATGTAAACCTCACAACAACCCTCTGAAAAAGATACTCTTTTTATCTCTATTTTATAGGTAAGGAAATAGAGCCTGAGAGGAGCTAAACTGCCCAAGTGACTTGTCCAGTGTCACACAATTGCCAATTACAGAGTCACTACTGGAAGCTAATGTATGCTACCCTGTACATTCTTGGGTCTATACTAGAAGTTACAAGTAAGTCATAACCACTTCTTAGAGTCAGAATTGAATATTTTTAGAGTATGAAATGACTCTACAAATTTTAATGTGGAACTTACAAAATTTTCTTTTGTGGAATAATTCTGATAAATTACTCTGAGAGTCATTGTTGAATATCTGCTCTTTCTAAAAACTCAGCGGGGTGCTGTGGCTCACACCTGTAATCTCAGCACTTTGGGAGGTCCAGGCGGGCGGATCACGAGGTCAGGAGATCGAGACCATCCCGGCTAACACGCTGAAACCACGTCTCTATTAAAAATATAAAAAATTAGCTGGGTGTAGTGGTGGACACCTGTAGATCCAGCTACTCAGGAGGCTGAGGCAGGAGAATGGTGTGAACCCAGGAGACAGAGCTTGCAGTGAGCCGAGATCATGTCACTGCTCTCCAGCCTGGGCGAGAGAGCGAGACTACATTAAAAAAAATAAAATAAAAAAATAACACCTCTTCTGCAATGTTGTAATAGCTCCTTCTAAGAAGCCCAGTTATTCAATTTTATTGGCCATTCAGAGGAAGAAAAATCAGAATCGGAAACAAGTCTGAAGGACAGTGTATTATTCTGCTTTTGTATTGCTATAAATAAATACCTAAGACCGGGTAATCAATCAAAGAAATTTAATTGCCCCACAGTTCTGCAGACTGTACAGGAGCATGATGCTAGCATCTGCTCAGGTTCGGAGGAGGCCTCAAGAAGGCAGAAGATAATCATGGCAGAAGGCAAAAGAGGAGCCGGGCATCTCTCATGATGGGAGAAGAAACGAGAAAGGGGAAAGGCGTTACACACTTTTACATGACCAAATCTCGCAGGAACTCACTCACTATCATGAGAACAGTACCATGCAGTTGATGCTAAGCCATTCATGAGAAACTACTTTCCTGATCCAATCACCTCCCACCAGGCCCCACCTCCACCACCGGAGATTACAATTTGACATGAGATTTGGTAGGGACACAGAGCTCAACCATAACAGACAGGTGTTTCTCATTATAGCTAAAAAAGTATCCTTTTTTTTTTTTTTTTTTTTTTTTGGTAGGTTATTGGAGTTGGTGGCTCAATTTTTAGATATACCAATATCAAGTTTGTATCTTCTCAAATAGGCTGCCAGTTGAGTTTTTAATCAACAAAAACTAATGATGTTTCTCATTATTTTACTTGCTCTTTCACCTGAATGCTGCAAGAGCCTCTTAACTGGCCTCCCTCCTTACCTCCTCACTGACAACCCCCTCCACACACAAACTCCCCAGACACTCTCACAGGTTATCACAGAAATTTTCTTAAAATGTAAATTAAATCAAGTAATGGACTTCCTTAAAAGCTTCTCCTCATAGCTTCCTTGTGTAATTTGAGCACAAATGTAACATGCCTTTCTGAGGCTATATAAACTGGTCCACAGCAGTCTTCCTGAGCTCTTCACAAACCATTATCTCCCTCCCTGGCTATGTTCCAGCCGAAATACACCCCATTAGCTTGATTTTCCTTGTTTCTTTTCTGGCCAGTGTGTGACTCTTATCTCTTCCTGCAAAGTGCTTTCCTGAATCTCCCTTACATTCCCTTTTATTCTATTTGTGCTCATTACAGAATGTATTGGGAGATGACATTATTTTCTTTATTTTCCTTCTCCTCTAGTTTGAGTATCAGAGTGATTTTTATTAACCACAACAATAGATTTGTCTAACATGTGTTTAACAAATATTTGTCAAATTAATGATTATTCCCTCGATTCATTCCAGTGGCCTGGGGCAGCAATGCCTCAAGCTCTTTCTTAGAGATGCACATTAAACACATGTTATCTACTCTAAAAGTTGTACCTATATAAATAAAACAAAACAAAGAAACATATTCATAACTAAGTCTAATCTATATTCTTGATATTTTCTTTCAGTCTTATTAATTTAGTGTTATGAACTATGCTGATAGAAAATACAATAATAGTTGAATGACATGATTATACATTGCATATAAATATATTATGCTATCATGTAAAAAATGCATATGATTATTTAAAAATCCATGAAAGGAACAGACAAATAAATATTGCTTTAGCATTATTTTCATGTCTGCAGAAAAAAAGTTACTTTTTTTATTATAGTTTTAAAAATCTGATCTACTAAAACAATATCTTGCATTAATTATATTATCATTATAAACTTGAGCATTAAAATGAAAATGAAGTTTATCAGAAAATATAGTACAACATATATAATATTTGTTTGTATATATTATATACAACATATATAATATATTATTTTTCCAAAATATCATTTGGAATATCTGAATTTTGCACCATATCAATATCAGTATTTCTATAATGATAGTACTCCTATTTTACTTGGTAAGCAGTATAAAAATAATTCTCATTTAAAATCCATGAGGGCTTAAATTCAAACCTTGGCTATGAAATTGCTTCAATATTAAGACAAGCTCCAGGGATGGGTTTTATATTTCAATCTTTTAAGAAATTTTATGTGTCTTTGATGAGCAATTTCTCATGTTCATTCCAATGAACAATAATGTCAGGGTGATCAAAAACAAGAATTTCAATTCCAAACATATCCCTAGAGGTGGCATCGATATAAAAGCAATTTTTATCTGGACATGTTTTGAATTTTCACTACTTCGAGGGATTTGTGGTATTGCTTTATTGATGGTGAAGAGCACAGCAATAGTTATTTTGATACTAAGGCAGATTAATGTATTATGCCACATTGTATTTATATGCCCTTCTCATTCAGAAAACATGATTTTTAAATTTGTTTAATCTGTTCATCATCAGTTTATCGCTATGTAATCTAATACCTGTTTCAGCAGCTGTTTTACATTGTCACCTATAGTTCATGATGCTTTTTTATTGTGTATTTATACTGTTGTGATGACTTAATGTATATTAACTCACTTAATTCTCCCAGGAACTCAATAAAGAACCAAGATATGGAGAGAACACAGAGAAACTTCCCCTTGACCAAAGAGCCAGAGTTAGAACCAAGGTTTTAAGCTAATAGCCTCCATCTGGAGTTTGTTCTCCTAATGATTAATGAACGCTTTCTAAAAAATGTTCCTCTGTAACTAATTTGATGAATGAATATGAGTAACTTTATATTATATTTATAAAATATAAGACATGAGTTTTGTTATTTACAAATTTTAAAGAATATTATTGAATATTTATTTTAAGTACTTTTTACTGCATTTGTTTTCTGTGTCTGTGATACACTTAATGTTAGTATATTGAGTTAAAGACTACAAAAAAGTTTCTCTTTTTGCTTGAATACACAAAAATTAATAGAAAAAATCAAAGATAGTTCCAAATTTGCTTCTAGGGGCTTAAAATAATTTATTTTGCTTATTTTTAAAATTCTATGCAAACTAATTCTGTTAGAGTTTTAAATGAGAATAGTCTCAGATGATAGATGTTAGACAGACAGCTTATTAGATTGAACAAGAAGTGGGAGAAGTGTAGGACTTTCAAAAGAGAAGACATGCATACAAAGATCAAAACCAAAAACAAGTGAGCAAAAGAGAGCTAGTCACTTTTTGCTTGATTAGAGTCAACATTTGTAAATCATGAGATCACATGATTATGAACAAGAATGTAGTCAGCTTTGTTTACCTTTCAATTTAGTCATATTTAGCTATAATTGGCTAAATGGCACAATATTTTAGTTTACATTTTATTGGAGAAAATAAATTCCGTTACAGTCACCTATTTTAGGAAACTGAAACCTAAGAAGGGGGAGCAGATGCAAAGTAAGTGAAAAAGATAGTGCTGTGATTACCGATACGTGGAGGACATGTTATAAATGACAACAAATGAGAGTGTTGAAATTGGAAAGTTCCCCAGTTTTGGCATAACTTGTTTCAGTTAAAACTTGGATAGATTCTTTTTTTTTTTTTTTTTGAGACGGAGTCTTGCTGTGTCTCCCAGGCTGGAGTGCAGTGGCGTGATCTCAGCTCACTGCAAGCTCCGCCTCCCAGGTTCACGCCATTCTCCCGCCTCAGCCTCCCAAGGAGCTGAGACTACAGGCGCCCGCCACCACGCCCGGCTAGTTTTTTGTATTTTTTTTTTAGTAGAGACGGGGTTTCACCATGTTAGCCAGGATAGTCTCGATCTCCTGACCTCGTGATCCACCCGCCTCGGCCTCCCAAAGTGCTGGGATTACAGGCTTGAGCCACCGCGCCCGGCCAAAACTTGGATAGATTCTTATCTTCAAATTTTTACGTGTATCCAGATATCATCAGATTGTTAAGAGAAATGGATGGAGCCAGAGAGATGAGATGAAAAAGCAAGAGAGAGGGGAGAGAGGGAGGAGAAAAAGAAGGAGGAGAGGAGTAAAGAGAGAGAAGGAGAGAGGAGAAACAGAGATAAAAGAGATAGAGAGAAAGGAGAGAATAGAGGTAGAGAGATACAAAGATATAAAGAGGCAGATAGCTGGAGAGCTAGTGAGGGATTAGCGAGATAGATGAGTGATTAATAAAAGAGAGAGATTTCATGAACATGACCAGGAAAATTTATGGAGAGAATTGCCATGCATTTTACTGTCTGTTATGCAAAAATTGGAAGAATATTTTCTCAACTTTTACATCCAACTTACATGCTGACCCTTCTGCAAGTACAGATGGTAAAAATTTCATGAGACATTGTGACAGTCATATGACATAGAAAACTGAAGTAATGATTATGATTTAAAGATCATAACATGAAAGGAACCAGACTATATTTAATTTTTTAGTAGTGTGAAAAAATTTTTATCATTGCAATTGTATCAGATTTTTATTACTGTGCTAACAAATTACTACAAACTTACCAGTTTAAACAAATACAAATGTATTGTTTTGTAGTTCTGCAGGTCAGAAATCTCATAGAGGTTTTCATTGAGCTGAAGTCAAAGTAACAGCTGGGCTGCATTTCTTTTGGAGTCTGTAGGGAAAAATCTGTTCCCTGGACCTTTTCAAATTCTAGTGTCCACCCACATTTCTTGACTCTTTATTTTCTCTGATCCTCAAAACCAGCAACTTTGCTTCTCTCTGACCATTCTTTCCTTCTGACCACAGCCAGGAAAGAGTCTCAGCTTTTACTGATCCATGCAATTAGATTTGTCTATCCACATTATCCAGGATTAAATTAGAATCTCAAGGTGTTAACTGAATTAATTCATAGAAAGTCCTTTTACACATATAAGATAACATATTGAAAAGTTCTGAGAATTAGTATGTGGACATCTTTGAAAACGATTATTCTGCCACCACAAGAGTACCCACATTTTGAGAAATTTTTGACAATTATTTTGATGATAAATCATTTTATGAAAAGCCTTAAGAAGAGACTTTCTTTATACCATTTAGATATCATGGGTATGTCAAGTCACACTAACAATTTTTGAACACATTTTTTTGAAAACGTACTGTGGGCAATACACTTAGTATTTAACCAAAAATACAGATAGATTAAGACAAAGGATTGCTAAAATTTAAAATAGACAGTTATTTTAATTACATAAGAAAATGTGTTATTACTTAATACAAATCATAATTACACTATTTCTTATAGGAATTCTGACAAAAATATACAATTAGACTGTGATAATATGAGAACTTAAGGTACAAGTAGGATTCAAAATAGGTCTTGAAGTGTAAGTAAGGACTAGGGAGGAGTGACAAAAATAATTGGAAAAATATGAGGCAGCATTCAACCATGAAGTTTTATACAGAGAGAGGTCTTCCAAATAAGATGAATGAAAGGGAAAACTTTCAGGTAGACCTGAAAGTGTGCACCCAGTATAAGAGAGTGCCACCTTAATGATACTTAACCAGTGAAGCTATAAGACTCAAATATGAGCCACTTCCCTTTTATTATTGTGTTTGAATATTTCTTCTGCTATTACTTTTCTCTTCATGTAATACTTGAGTTTATAGATTTACCTGATCAAGTTACCTCTAATTTAGAGGTATAATAAGAGAACCTACTAATTTTAGAGCAAATTTCATCTCTTCCTCTTCAATACAGTATGCTCAAACTCTTGTTAAGGCTACATCTTTTTAATCTCTTAAGTAATGGCACAATATTTTAGTTTACATTTTAGTACCATCTAGGAATCTCTTTTCTGTTATAAAGTCACAATTATTTGCAAAAGAAATCACAAATGTTGCCTTTAACCCTTAGTCTTTCAGAACTTTGTATAACTGTAGTGCCCATATATGCTTACTGCATCACTGCATCTCCTTGGTGCCTTTATTTATTTATTTATTTATTTATTTATTTATTTATTGAGACGGAGTCTCACTCTGTTGCCCAGGCTGGAGTGCAGTGGCGTGATCTTGGCTTACTGCAACCTCTGCCTCCCAGGTTCAAGTGATTGTCCTTCCTCATTCTCCTGAGTGACTGGGATTACAGACATGTGCCACCACGACGGGCTAATATTTGTATTTTTAGTAGAGACGGGTTTCACCATGTTGGCCAGGCTGGTCTCAAACTCCTGACCTCATTATCCACCTACCTCCGCCTCCCAAAGTGCTGGAATTACAGGCATGAGCCACTGCACCTGGTTGCCCTTATTTGTTTTTAAACAAACCAGCAGGTGTCAGTTGTGGTTAGCATGTGCTCCTTCAGGATGAAGGCAATTAAGGGGAGTTTGCATTGCATTGTGGGTGAGCCTGTGTACTCTGTAGCCAACCTGTCCAGGTTTTATATTAGTTACATGATCTAGAGGTCAACTTGTGTGACCTCTCAGTGCTGCATTTTCCTCAGCTATAAAAAGTGTATAGTAATAATAATGAATGACCTCTTATATTTGTCATGTGGAATATATGAGTTAATATTTATCAAGAACCCATAACAGATTCTACATAATTTAAATAAAACAAACCTGACCATGTCATTCAGTGAGAAGTTTCTTTCCAATTTGTCAATTTAACATTTGCATTATTAATTTGTTAATGTACTATAAAGATGTAATTAGTATATCTAATATCATAGCATCTGATTCAATAGAAGGGATCCAATACATTGGATATGTTATTATTCTTGACATTATTACAAGACACTTTTTCATTTCTGTAAATCAATAAATTTTGTGCAAGAAAACTTAAATAGTCAAATATGGCACAAATGAATAATATATGTTTAAAATAATCACACTTCCAAAGAGAAAAATATGTACAATTCTTCAGAAAGAAGGAAGAGAAAAAAACACGTGCAAAAGGGTTTGTAATAAAGAAGAAGGTTGGGATATATGAAAAGAATAACATATGCTCACCCAATATTGTACAAAGGAATTCAAATGACTGAAATGACTGAGCAACATACACAAAACGATTATTTTGACTATGGCACAATGACAAAACATTTAATGCTCTGAATAATGGGAATTTTTTTAATAACCAAGTTAATTAGGAAAGGATCCCTTGCACAATGGAAAAGAGTATGTATGTTTTGTTTTGTTTTGTTTTTTTTCTTTTGAGACAGAGTCTTGCTCTGTCGCCTGGACTGGAGTGCAGTGGCACAATCTCAGCTCACCGCAACCTCCGCCTCCGGGATTCAAGTGATTCACCTGTCTCAGCCTCCCGAGTAGTTGGGATTACAGGCACCCATCACCACGCCTGGCTAATTTTTGTATTTTCAATAGAGACGGGGTTTCACCATTTGGCCAGGCTGGTCTCAAACTCCTGACCTCAGGTGATCTGCCTGCCTTGGCCTCCCAAAGTGCTGGGATTACAGGCGTGAGCCATGCTATCTTTTTCTATCAAATCATGTGTCAGGAAGTTTTCAGAATGAAAAATGTAGAAAATCCTGGAAGGTCCAACCATAGCAGTAATTTGAGTCTGGTGGGCAGCAAGGACAGGAATTACACAGAGACCATCAGAAGAAAGGTATTAAAAAAAAAAAAAAAAGATTGTGTTAATAGACAACATATTTAAAGAAACACCATGCAGCAAATAACTAATAACATTCTATGGTACAAGTAAGACAGCCTGTGATATATGTTGCAACTGTTTAACACTGGGACATGGCATCTTTGTGTTTGAAAAACCACACTTTCATGTATAAACGTCTTGGGAACTAGAGGCCAAAATACTTAAACAAATTGTTCTCACTTGCTAAAAATCTGACAAAGAGATTATAATGGTAAATCTAATAAAATTGTTATTATTTCTAAAAAAGTAATAGTAACAGCAACTAAGCAAGTTCAGTAGGTGATACATTCTCTTGGAAAAGTATTGAAACTTTCTTCATATTTAAAATGAATGCATTATAGGAGTCTTTCAATGCTATATAACAGGAAGAAACTTTACTAAATTCCTAAATTCAAAACCTCAGTGACTTCCAGTGTATACTTTTTAACATGCTAATTCATGAAAATCAAGTATTTCTATCACTTAGTAATAAAATTGTTTCTCATGTAAATGGACAACATACAAAAAATGTTTGAGAATTACTTTCCTAGATGTTCCAAAAAATTATGTAGTGAACACTTGATTGTAATTTTATCTCCTTCCATTCTACTTTAAATCAAGAAAGGGACAAAACGGGTGCTATTTACCTGCTAAAGTTTTAAACCTAGTTGGAGTGACCGATCTTTATAATATGATGCCTGGCTAAATGACATTGAGTTTCATTATATTCTTATATTCCTGAGTACAGGAAGGAAGTAATTTGTCTTTGATGCAAAATAGAAAGCAAAGAGCTCATTTGGGCATTGTAGAGAAAATCAAAAAAGGAAGGGGCTGACCTGGTGAAAATTATGTATTCATGGAATATATTACACTAAATTGTTCTGTTTCTAAATGCAATCCTATAATCTTTAAATTGAGTATCTAATTTGGCAATAGTGAATTTTTTCTGCACATAGACCACAACATTGCATCCTTACTTGCTTTGTTAATAATATGTGTTACTCACTTTTCAAAAGCAAGTCATTTGGGAAAATTTTAAAAAAATTAAAACGGAAACAAAAACCTAGGCCATATTTTCCTCAGATAGTTATTTACATAAGTAGACTTTTATCAGACTTTTTTCCCTAGAAAATTACAATGCCTCCGCCAGGCGAGACAAGCCTGGGCAACATGGCGAAATCCTGTCTCTACAAAAAGTACAAAAATTAGCTGGGTGTGGTAGTACCTGCCTCTATCCCAGCTACTCGGGAGACTGAGGTGGGAGGAGGGCTTGAGTCCTGAAGGCAGAGGTTGCTGTGAGCTGAGATCACGCCACTGCATTCCAGTTTGGGTGATAGAACCTTCTTTTATCTCAAAAATAAAATAAATTTCCTAAAGACCACTGTTGTTTTTATCATGGTATCCTTAATAGCTAAGCAGGCTGAATCTTTTAATGGTTTCTTTTTAGTGCCAGGAGAAAAAGTATAATTGCTATTTTTAAAATTTCATCTTTTAGATTCAATTAAAGGTCATTTAAAATGTATATGCTGAGTAGCATTTAATATTGTGTCATATAATAGAATTATATATTACTATAGTTCATGTTAAAAATCATATATGTTCATATATTATTTGTGGGTGCACATACTTAGAGACAAATACATGGATTGATACAGCTTATACATACATATTTGTGTACACACATACACACAAAGTTGTATGCATATATACAAATATATGTACATGTACAAACACGTATACACACTGATACATTCTAACGCAATTACTGCTACATGTGAATAGGTGGGAATAAGAATTCCTCTTGACTAGATCACGATGAATATAATTTACAAATTTACTTGCACTAAATACATTCCATATGCTATGATTAGTGCAAAAAGAATTGATGAGTAATGTAAACCCATTCCTAACAAAATATAAATAATCAGTGAATTCTCTACTCATAATGCCTCATCAGCTTCATGTGAATTAGTAAGATAAAGCAAAATTATTGTGATATATTTTTACTGATAATATAGAATTTTAATAACACTTCTTGAGGTATAAAAGTTTATACTTCCTCTGATTATGACAAAATAAATGTGTGAGTGTATTTTTACATTTCTGAATATGTTCCTGAGAGAAAATGCTGCTAAGAAAAATTGCTGCCAACCACTATGTGCATGATTTGCAAACCTACCTAGAGAAAATCAGTGAAAACAATCCTTTGTATTATGTATAAAGCCAAACTAAGGTTGGAGACTAGAAATGAAGTCAGAAAGTATGTGTGGCCTTAATCCTCATCATCTTAAACCTCTCTTCCTTAGTAATTATTTTTGTATACATTAAAATGCTGGACAAAAAAAATAAATACTGCTTGCTTTCTCCTCACAACTGAAAACCGTGTTTCCAAAGACAGCGGTATAATCAGTCCTCTTACGAAGAATAAAGTAGTTTTAAATACAAATTTATAAACATCACAAAAAAGTGAGAGAAAATATGCCCATAAAATGTTTTTTATATTTGATGAACCCATTTTTTAAGTAGTAGATAATTATCTATTGGATTGGAATGGATTCTATGGAAAGAGAAACAGTCATTTAGAATGCGTAACATGCTCATTTATTCACGAAATGTTATTAAGTGGAGCATCTGTTAAATTTTGGGGAAATAACATCAAACAAAACAGACATAATCTCTACTTACATGGATATCAAATTTGGAAAGCGATGAAGATAAATAAAATCACGATTATATTTGAAGCTGATGATGTATGTGTGCGTATACACTCACACACACGCACACAAACATACACATATAAATGTATGCATATACACATCATACCAGACTTCTGGATCAGATATAACTTTTATGATTAAAATTGTCAAGAATCTGAATATATATCTACATATAGACATTTGGTGTTTATAGGCACACACACACACACACACACACACACAAATATACATGTATGCAAATACATGACTTCTAGATAGGGAAAAAAATATTTACTTAGAAAGCATCTTGTATTTATTTCTTTGAGCCTTAACTAAAAAGAAAAATAATTAGATTAATTTATTTTAAATATAAATAATATCTTCTTTCTAAAATATATTATTCTAATATGTTAATTCTCTCAAGATTCTTATTTATTTTGCAAAATGTTGTTTTACAATAATAGTAAAATGGTAATTACAAGAGGTGGGGGATGGGAGATATAGGTAGCTCTTTAATAGGTATAATGTTACCATTATATAAGGTAAGCAAGTTCCAGGGATGTGCTATACAACATAAGGCCTATAGTTTAACAATAAGGTATTATGTACTTCAAAATTTATTAAGAGGGTAGATCTTATGTTAACTGTTCTTACCCCCAAAAAACAAAAACAAATGAAAAAAGGGACACAAGGAAACTTTTTAAAATGATGTGCTTATTACGTGGACTGTGGTGATGGTAATACAAGTGTATACATATGTATACCAATCTGCATACATTAAATATGTACAGTCTTTTGTATACCAATTTTACCTCAATGAAGCTGGATAAAAACAAAATACAATCAAAATGTAAAGTGCATAGCAAGTAAACTTTGACAAAAACATCTTAAAATCACATATTCTCTTGAAAACATATTAATTTTTCCAAAAACCTCTCTGTCTTCTAAAATAATTCATTTACAGTGTAAAATAGCAAAATAGCAACATTTTTTCTCTATGAATAAACAGCCACTTTTAAAAGTTAGCATCAGATAAACTTATAATTTTCTCTATTTCAATATTTTCTAGTTTCTAGTATCACTTAGTCCTCATATAACCTATTGAACTTTACCCATCGTAGAAATTTATAGAAATAAAATACATGCCATATATATATATATATATATATATATATATATATATATATTATATATATGTTGTTGTTGTTGACATGGAGTATAGCTCTTGTCACCCAGTCTGGAGTGCAGCGGCATGCTCTTGGCTCACTGCAACCTCCGCCTCCCAGGTTCAAGCAATTCTCCTGTCTCAGTCTCCCGAGTAGCTGAGACTACAGGCGCTCACCACCACACCCGGCTAATTTTTGTATTTTTAGTAGAGATGGGTTTTCATCATATTGGTCAGGCTGGTCTCAAACTCCCGACCTCAAGTGATCCGCTCACCTCAGCATCCCAAAATACTGGGATTACAGGCACGAGCCACCGCGCCTGGCTCATAAACGTGTAATCTTAGCTACATAAATGAAGGTACAAGTAAACTATCAGATTTAGTAGTTTTAATTAACCTCATATCTCTTTAATAAGCATAGTCTTATGCTATTTGATGCTGTAATCAAATTTTTAAAATTCCATGGGATTCTTAAAACCCTGGGCATTGAATTATAAACATGTTTTAATGAGATTATGACAGTATCTGTATAAAAAGTATCCCTCTTTTATATATCCTAGCAGTCTGAAATACAACAGTAAAATTTTCCAGTAAAGATAATATGAAATTCACACATGTACTTATAATTTAAAATGCAAATAATATAAATAGTTTTGCAGAATTCATAGAAATATTTGTTTAATTTATTATAATCAAGACATTGTGCTTGAAGTTCTGCTTTCAGAATTATCCAGTGAAAGACTCCCAAAACATTTATAAAATTTGAAAATCAGATTATGGAGTACATCATGTATAAGAGTTTTCTCTATCATTCTATGTTTTCAGCCATACCAAATAAAACAATTTATGCAGGTACAATTTAAATTTAGATTGAAACCTAATTCAAGCATATTTTAGATTCATTATAAATAAAATCCTAATTAAAATATTCACAAAGAGTCAGACTTTCTGTTAAAAAATGTAGTTACAAAGTTAACTTTTTATTTATAAACTCCTGTGTCTTTCTATGTAAATGTCTTTTATATTATGCTTTTTCCCACATTCTAATTTCTGTTAAAATTGCATTACAAAAATTGCTTCTTGTTTTTGAATTCTTATATATGTACATCTCCAGTTTATGGGGTGAATTCTCTGAGTTACACAACATCTTCTGTTTCCCCTGAAAACTCAATAGTGTTCCAAAAGGTTTGCAATGCTAATTAATTCTGTAAGGTAAAATTTAGCTCCCAATTATTTGTACTAATGTAGGAAGCAGATATGAATAACCCTGAATCAATTTGTATTCATCCACAGAGAGTGTTTGAATTTATATTTGAATGTGGAAGTGTTGAAGATCTGAAAACTCATTTAATATACAGTAACAACATGAACAAGAACATGATTAGGAGTTGCTAAAAAGTTGTCAAATGTCATCATGTTTCTCCCATACACAACTACTCGTTGAAATCTGCTCTCAGCAGGAAACACTTTGTTTTCTCAATTTTTGCTGTAATATTTTCTTGAAGCAGAGGGTCTCTTAAGTGGTTGTGATTTCTACTTCCTCTCTCCATCCAAAGAAAACTTTTTTTTTTTTTTTTTTTTTGTTGAGATGGAGTTTCACTGTTGTTGCCCAGGCTGGAATGCAATGGCGCGATCTCTGCTCACCACAACCTCCGCCTCCTGGGTTCAAGCAGTTCTCCTGCCTCAGCCTCCTTAGTAGCTGAGATTACAGGCATGTACCACCACGCCCGGCTAATTTTGTATTTTTGGTAGAGACAGGGTTTCCTCCATGTTGGTCAGGCTGGTCTCGAACTCCCAACCTCTGGTGATCAGCCCGCCTCGACCTCCCAAAGCACTGGGATTACAGGCGTGAGCCACCACACTCGGCCCCAAAGAAAACTTTTTAAACTGCATATATTCAAAAGCAAATAGAGGAATTTGAGGTGTCTACAAATGAAGAATTAATTAGAATAGAACCCTGGAAGCAATTACAATGGAAAAACAAACAATGCACTATAACAAACCATTTTTATAAAACCTGGGGTGATAATACCCAGAGTAGTAACAAATGTGAAAGTGTAAAGAGGTTTCCAGGGAAGCATATCCTGCAACTTTAGAGACATGGAAGTACATACCAATTAACATTAAGAATACATATGTTAATTAAGAAAAGCAGAAAAATATAGGGATGGGATATAAACAATAATTTCTATAATAAAATTACCTAGTAGAATATAATGTCTTAAAATGCTTCAGAATGCAAATCAAACCTAAAATGTTGAATAAGAAAAAATAAAACTAATTACAGCAATAAAATCCAATCTGGACTAGAATCAGAAAGACAAGGTTCTTACCAAGTTTACTTGGCAAATAGTTAAGTACCTAATTGTCCAAATAGTACTAACCCTTATTTATTTAAAAAATACATATATTATAAATGTATGAATCTTAAATATACAGTATTCATACTGTATTAATGTAAAAAATATTAGAACCATAACTCACTAACCACAAGTTAGGAATAATCAACATCTCAATTATTTTTGTTCTCTTTTGACTTGTTTAAAATTTCCATTTCATGGAATCTCTTCTATCTCCTGCTCTCTCATTTTCTCCTTCATTTATTGTCCGTGGAATAGGTGGTTTTTCCAAGGCTAAACCCATTGAATTTATTTTAGGTGGTCATCTTTAGTCTTTCAGAGAAGCTGTGACTATCCTTTCTAATATCTTCTTCGAAGCAGTCTCTACAATGGAAATCATCAATTAATTTTAAAGTTACTGAATTTATGTAAATGATTGACTCTTCCTTTTTGATATTCTCTTAAATTAGTGCTTAGAAATTCCCTGCCACACACTAAGAAAGTGACCAAAAATGTTCATGGATTTGAATTTTCTTATTCCATGCATTTTAGGAAAAAATTGTGTTGTGTTGGTCACTTTTACCATTGTGTTGGTCACTTTAAAAGAAGATAATCTATAGGAGATCTCTGGACGTTACTGGAGTCCAATAGAAAAATAATTCTTACAATGAGTTACTTTAAAAGTTAAAGTAAAGATACAGGCATAATCAGACTTGGATTAACCCCGGGACTGAAAAACATGCAGCAGCATCTCTGGCAGCAGGGGATTTCACTTCAGTTGCTTTTTCTGCTTTGAGAATACGTGGAATGCTGATTTCTCAAGGAATGTAGTCGGTCATAACAATCAAACTGTAAACACATTATAAAATGCTCACCTACTAAAAACACTATTCAATCTGAGCTGTTAGTATAACTTAGTTACCCTTTAATATTGCTTGAGCAAACCCAATTTTTCATTCTTCAGTGACCAGCTTTTTAATCAATAATTTAAATAATTTTATTATTTTAAAACTATTGAATTTATAAGAGGCTTTCTGAGAGTAATAGAGATAGCAGGATCTCAAAATAATAGAGGCATTGTCTAACATTCACTTGTAAGCTGCAATTGGGTGCAGTCATTACAACGAATGGCAAGTTCAGAATGGTAGTCATGTAGCCATAGGTGTCTAATACACTAGACATAGAGAGATGCTTAATATAAAAAGGATTAATCTGTGGCAACATAGATGTTCACACAACAAGGTATAGAACTAAAAGCAACTAAAGGTAGATTAAGAGGTTAAAAGCAGCTACTCCAACAAAAAGTCATGGTTCTGTGCATATGTTCTGAACCTAACTGAACCTGTTTTCAGATGTAAAATATTTTGTCTGGAAAAGAAGACAGATTCCCATGAAAATGAATGCTGGGTTTCTATGGCAAGTGTATGTAATAATGAGTTCCCAAGTCCTTTTGTAATGGACCTATGGTCATTTACTCAATTACACTGAGAAGATGAAATATGATAATATGTTGAAGACCTCTCGATGCAGAGTTTGAGTTCACATTGATACCTGAGGTCGGAGCACTCTGATGAGTCCCCTTTCAGAAGGAGCATGTGTTCAAATGGTTAAAAAAAAAAAAAGAAGATTTCCTAGTCCAAGTGTGCTTCATAGATGGCCCACTTAAACTATAGGACAAATGTTATTGTAAGGTGGAAGAGACAAAGAAAAGGCCCTAGAGAGTATTCTACCTTGGCCAAAAAAGTAAATGAAAAATGATACTGCGTTCTTGGAAAGGTAGTAGAGATTAATGTCACCCCTAAAACCTTAAAAGAGGGTTCCCAACTTTTTCCCATTTATTTTATTTTTACAACCTAGCTGTTAAAAAAAAAAAAAAGTATATCTTGGAGTATTAGAGTAGACAGTAGACTACTGGAAACTCAATGAAGTAGTAGCCCTAGTTGCAACTGTTTATCATATGTTATCTTTGTTAGATTAACATTACTTCAATCTTTTGTGTGTCCTTTTGTGAACCAAAATGTTCTTTTCCATCTCTGTTAGGAATGAGGACCAGAAATACCTTATACTCACATGGTTTGGTTAACAGTATATATACTTAGAGTTTTTCTGCAAGGATTTTGTTTAGAGTTTTTCTGCAAGGCTTTTGACTCCCCACATCCTCTGTCACTATGTATTCTAAAGGAACTTGAACCATCTGGGCATTATACAGAACATCATGCTATATTATTATATCCTCCAGTATAACTACTCCATCATGTTATTTGGACTTAACAAAATTATTGAATTGTACATTTCCTGTCACTAGGAACAAAACAAAATGACTCTTTGATTTCTGAAAACAGCATGCTCTTCACTTGTAAGCCAATTTACTGATTAACAAGAAACTCGGGTAGCTTTGATTTTTGGTCTAGAGTAGGAAATTTTTCTTATGCATTCCTAGGCTGCAGGGCCAAATTGACAGAAACCTTACAAATTTTATGTCAATCTTCAATAAGAGAATATCAATCATATCTAGGATTTTGAAGTAACAGCTTGTTACCTGCAACAGTTAATTGTACAGCATTGGTAAAACATCTCCTTGTGTACTTCTGCACTTTGACAGCGACGAAGAACCTAGCCATGAGACATCAAGTAACTTTGCAGTCAAAACTACCCAGAGTTAGCTGAGTCTTATACCTACTAAATAGGAATATTAGGTGGCCCCTACAGTAATCTATCATAAAGCAGACAGGGTACGAGTTCAGTCACAAATAAACCCAAATAACAGAAATATGTGATAAACTCTTTACTACATTATTGTTTGTTTTTAAACATTCAGTTATCTTATAAGAGATTTAAATAATAAGGTATATATTTCATCATTTATTAATAGTTATTATTCTCCATGTTCTTTATTTCTATGTGGAGGCACAGATTTCCATATGATATATTTTTCCTTCCACCTAAATCATTTTCTTTAAAGTTTCTAGAGCTAATTTCCCATTATTGAGGCAATACTCTGTTTTATACTCTATGCACAATGAAAAGTGAGGTTTCTCAGTCAAGCTCTGGAGAAGAGCCACTATTCCTGGCCCTTTGAAAGTCAGGCACTGGCATTTGGGAAGTTCTTTCCCTGTTGCCAGGCTGTTTCCTCACAGCATTTGCTGAACAGAACTCAGTTGAATACTCAAGGGGATCCTTTGCATATACCTGAATTTCTCTCTCACTGTGCAGCTTTCTCCTCCCTGTTTTGCAAGTAGCCGCCTTGGTCTCTGCACTCTCGCTCAATCTGCTCTATTCAGGCAGTCTGCCTGGCTGCCCATCCCTGCTCCATGGCCTGAAAACCATCACAAGGCAGTAAGCTGAAGCAGTGGAAGGGTTATTCTCATGAGTTTCCTGACTCTCAAGATAATTGCCCTTTGTCAGCTTATATACAGTGTCATGAAACATTGCTTCACATATTTTGTATTTTTTTTCAGGTGAGAGGGCAAATTTGATCCCTGTTTTTCCATCCATCATAGCTGAAAGTAAAAGTACATATGCTAGCATTTTGAACTGAATTGCTTTTAAACTATAGAACAATAAGGCCGGGCGCGGTGGCTCAAGTCTGTAATCCCAGCACTTTGGGAGGCCGAGACAGGCGGACCACGAGGTCAGGAGATCGATACCGTCCTGGCTAACACGGTGAAACCCCGTCTCTACTAAAAAATACAAAAAACTAGCCGGGAGAGGTGGCGGGCGCTCCGTCTCAAAACAAACAAACAAACAAACAAAAATACTATAGAACAATTTAAGAAGAATTTTTAAATTAACAATTAAAACTCTTCCTCATGATAGAAGTTGCTTTCTTTATTTTGTTTTTGTTTTTACTTTCATCAGTGTTTACAATTTCCAGTATACATATGGGATATTATATGCTATTATTGCATTAGTTAGGATTTCAAGTATGATGTCGAAAACTAGTTGTGAGCAATTTGATTTTTTTTTTTTTATTTTCCTGAGAAGAAATAAAAAAGATTAGACTAGGGAAAGTGCTCAAAAGACAGTCTACTGGACATGACCTATGACATGTCATATTTAATTCTACTTTCCTACTTCTTCATGCTAAAAAATAAAACAAAACAAGCAATGAAAACAGAAATAAGGATGTTCTTACTACTGTACAGCATTGTTTTTTTGCCTTTCAGGTTGCATGAAATACTTTAAACACCGATTTAATCTTTATATTTGATATAGCAAGGTATTCCTGCTTGGCATCTTCTACATTCTTTTGGACTTTTACTTCATTTAGTTGCATTTACACATTGTTTTGCGATACCCTGTGCTACTAGTTTTGCTGAGGATAGGTTTTGTGCTTTTGTTTGTTTTGTTCCTCATTCTTCTAGTGTTTATTTATTCTGAAAAGAGAGAAAGTACTGTTATTTATAATCTGGATTTTAAAACTGAAGTCAAAGTGAATATTACAAAACATTGAATTTTCTTCAACATCTAATTTTTTCTTCCTTGTTCTTGTTAAGTAAGAACCAGAGAATAAATGCTTCCATTTTCCATACCAATTATGTTACTTGTATTTCCATTACACCTATATTTATTGTGTACTGTCTCTTATCTTTAATATAATCACTATATACTACAATATCCGCTACTTCAACCACAGTCTTGTCAATACTTTCAGTTTCCTTAGGACCCTGTCCTACCTTTTGCTTTGGCCTTATTATATCAATCCTTGGATGATTCAACTACTCTCATTCTGCATCCTCCTCACCATAGAACACTAAACATGCTTGAATTTGGACTGAAAGCAAGTTAGCATTTTACATCGCAATGAATTTATTCAACATGTCCATCAATTATTTGATATTTGCTTGGTCTTATCTATCCCAGACCGAGTAGGAACAATGGCGAACTTCAATACTCTTTTTTTTTTTTTTAATCCTTCAGTACTATTATTTTACCTGTCACTTTCTGCATTCAATCTTCTCTTTCTCTTTCTCTCTCTCTCTCTCACACACACACATACACACACACTAGATTGTAGTTGAAATCTTACTGTTCCATTAAAACTATAAACTCGACTACATTTACATCCTCCCTCTTGTTAGGAAGGAATAAATGTAGTTTCTAATTTTATACATTTGCCTGTGTTCTGAATCATCACACCACACTGTTATGAACCGGGTTCTCAATTAAGTTTCCATTATTTGTAATGTGATTTCTCGTGTATATATTCATTTTTTATTTTAAGGAAATTCTCAAACATAACAAATTAGGGAGATTAGTACACTGAACTCCAGTATATAATTTCTTAAGATATTTGCCATATTTTCTTTATCTTTTTCTCTTCTTGTTTTTCTTAGCTGAATTTTTAATATAAATATCAAACATCATGTCATGAAATACTTATGCAGTCTTTCAGTATATATATATAAAAATATGAATTTTCTACAAAGCTACAATAATATTTTATCATACTTAATAAAATTAATAATAATAATGTGGTTTCCTTTTATCGCTTATTTATATTCAAATCTCTTTGACTTTATTAAAAATGCCTTTTAGGCTATTTGTTTTTCTCTTTAAGATCAAAACAAAGACTGCATATTACATTTGTTTGTTAGATCCCATACCTCCTTTTAACTGGGAGAGCTCTTTCTCGGCGCTATTTTGCTATTGAAAAGACATGCTCCTTCAAAATGTATTTTCAAATCTGTATTAAATAAATGTGTTGTAAAGTGTAATTTTAAATATTTTTTCCTATTACTTTGATTTTGGCTGGCAGTGACTTCTGTTATATGCATATTGGGTCTCCTTTGCTTGACCCCTATATCACTTTATCTTGAATACTTCTGAAATTATTTTTATTCCTTTTGTTTTACTATTCCGTTTGATATCATATACTTTTTATAGGTTGTATTCTGTGTTGTCGAGTTGCTGTTGTATACCTTCTAATTTAAGTGTTTTTTTTCCCACTATTTTTTTCAGAGATTTGGTTAAGGGAAATTTTAACTGATTTATGTCATCAATTTAGGATAATTACATGCCTACCTGATTATATATTAGAGATTTTTATATTCTGTTCCTTGAAATTATTCAAATGCAAAATAATACCATTTTTCTGTGAAATTACATAGCAAAAATTTGTCAATTATCTTGAAAGTTCTACTATGTCACTTATTATCCTTACTAGACTGTAAATATTATGAGGAAAGGAACTGTGTCTGCTAAATCTTTGTATACCAACATGCTCATGGCCCAATGTATTGATCTGAAAATTGTTTGTTAAATAAAGATATAATGGGTTAGTGAATTGCTTAAGAGTGACAATATTTCTGTGTATGCATGCCCCAAATTTACTAAACAAATAACTTTATATTGCAACAGTTTTAGAAGTTATTTATTTGAAACTTAGTACTTTACCATAGATTTGTATTATCTATGGTCATTAGAGCCTCAGGTTAGTCTGCTCACCTGGCTAAAAATCTCCAATGACATAAAAGAAAATACAAATATATTAATCTGACTTGTAAAGTTCTAAAGGATCTAGCCACAAACCACCTGTATGATATCTTCTTATACTACTCTCCCACTTACTTATTACTTTTATTGCTCTGTTTCTGGAATCTGCCAAATTCTTTGCTGATGTAGCCAAATATACATTCTGCTATGTGGATTGTTCTTTCCTCTACTGCTATGTTACTAAATCTTTTTTGTCTTTTTTTTTTTTTTTTTTCATTTGTCACATCCTGAGGGAGAACCTCTTTAATCACTAAAGGAAAACCAAACACCAGGTTACTATGGCTCACATCTCCCTGTGTTAATCCTCTGCTTAACACTAATCATTTCCTGCAACTTGTCTGCTTATTCGATGTTTTCATTCACACATGCATTTTAATATGAAATGTTTGAAAGCAGAAACGTATCTTTGAGGTTCAATACTGACTATGGCATAAGAAACAATTTTTAGGTATGTAGTAGGTATATAAAAGAAATTTCTTGAATAAATGTTTTTCAAAATCTCATTTGAGAAAATAGTATTCATAGAATCTTAATGAAAGGCTATTTAATCCATTAATTTCTCTGAATATTCATATCCTGTCTCCAACCTAAGCAAATCCCTCAGTCAACTCCGTGATCAGAATTGTACTGATGTTATACAGAAGTGCTTTAATTAAACCACACTTTGCACTTTCCCTTTAGTTAAGAAATATAGGCCAGGCTCAGTGGTCAAGCCTGTAATCCAAGCAATTTAGGGGGCCAAGTTGAGTGGATCACTTGAGCCTAGGAGTTTGAGACCATCCTGGGCAATATGGCAAAATCCCATCTCTACTGAAAGTACAACAATTAGCTGGACAAGGTGGTGCATGCCTGTAGTCCCAGCTATTCAGGTAGTTGAGGTAGGAGGATGGCTTAAGCCCAGGAGGTTGAGCCTGCAGTGAGCCATGATCATACCACTGCACTCCAGCCTAGACAGCACAGTAAGACCCATTCTCAAAAGAAAGAAAGAAAAAAACATATAGTAAGCCCTCCATGTATGTGGGTTTCAAGTCTATGGATTTAATAAACCATGGATTGAAAATATTGGGGAGAAAAAAATGAAAGTTTGCATTGGTACTGAACATATACAGACAGATTTCTATAGCATTATTCTCTAAACAATACAACTTTTTACAAAGTGTTTACATTGTATTAGTTATAAGTAATATGGAGACATTTTACAGTACACATGAGGATTCCCATAGGTTATATACAAACACTACACTATTTTATACAAAGGACTTCAGCATCTGTAGGTTTTTGTATTTACAGTGTTATCTGAAACCAATCCCTCACAGATACTGAAAGGTGACCATATGATGAGAAATACTCCATGGAGTTTTGTTTACTGAAAGGATGTGGTTGAGAATATAATTTACTGTATTGTACAATTTCTTTTATATAAAAGCTTTGAGGAGAATTATTTCACCCTCTGATATTAATACCAAAAGTAGTTGTTTCCTCCAGAAAAAAAAAAAAAAGTATAGTAACTGTTTGTATCAGTTGGGGCTCTCTAGAGGGACAGAATAAATAGGATATATGTATATATGAAAGGGAGTTTATTAAGGAGAAGTGATTCACAAGGTGAATGCCCAGGATAGGCCATCTGTAAGTTGAGGAGCAAGGAAGCCAGTAATGGATCAATTTGAATTCCAAAACCTAAGAAGTAGGGAAGCCAACAATGCAGCATTCAGTCTGTGGCCAAAGGCCCAAGAGCCACAGGCAAACCAGTAGTGTAAGTACAAGAGTCCAAAAGCCAAAGAATTTGGAGTCTGAGGATGGAGGGCAGGAAGCATGCAGCACAGGAAAAAGAGGAAGGCCAGAAGACTCAGTAGGTCTGCTCATTCCATTTTCTTCTGCCTGCTTTTGCTACTCGCGCTGGTAGCCGAGGGGATGTTGCCCACCAAGATTAAGGGTGGGTCTTCCTCTCCTAATCCACTGACTCAAATGTTAATCTCCTCTAGCAACACTCTCACAGACACACTGAGAAAAAATACTTCATCCTTCATTCTAATCAAGTTGACATTTAATATTAACCATCACAAGTCTACCACTTATCAACTTAAATCCACATACATCTCCAAATAAAGACAATAATAAAGTCATAATTACATCTAACATAATACAGCTATCTTTCATACAACTGGAAGCACACTAATTTTCAACTTAAATGCTATTACATAAAGTTAACAACACTTAAATGCTGATATGGAGTCAATAAATCTTATATCACATAATAAAAAAGGAAAGGAAATAAAATGAAGATATTTTCTTAGTACAAGTGTATACATCCACAAACACATTCTTAACAAAATAAGCAGGAGGTATTCATGACTTTCCTAATATCTGCAACTGGTCAGGTGGTCATAGTTGGTATTGATAACTACCTTCTTCTATTACCCATTCTGCATTCCCTTTGCCTTCAGCAAACACCTCAGATGATCATGGATTTTTTTACCTGGTGAAGTGACCCAAATCTTATTCCTGAAGGGTCTGAACCATTTGTAGTCCTGCCTGGATTGGGTTGGTGTAGTTTCCCATTGGCCTTAATCACAGGGCATGATAATACTAAGAGACGTCCTGAGGAATCCCCTGTGTTTCACACATACTCTTTCTTACCTCCATTGTGGAGTCATAGACTGATTTCATCTTTACAGTACAGGTCAATCACCCCAGACAACACTGTGACTCCCTTCTTGGCCTGTTGACTCAGAGGCAGGAGAAGTCCAAAGTGGCCAGGTGGCATCTTAACTTCCAGTTTAGTGGTCTTATTGTTGTGTCTCCTGGTGACAGCATTCCTCGCTCTGGAATTAAGACCTCTAGACCAGAAGAACATGATGTCACAGGAACAGAAGCAAAAATTTTGTTGGGGGGGTCACTTGGGGTGATGGTTAGTGGTGCCACTTGCACTTCCACCCATTGATTTTTGGACCCGTGAATCCTAGCTGTGGGAGAAACAGTACCATATACTGGATGCTGATTCAGAGCATACATGGCCTTCTGGAGAATTTTGCCCCAGCCCTGCAAAGTATTGTCACCTAGTTGGCACTATAATTGTGACTTCAAAAGCCCATTCCATCGTTCATTCCAGCTTCTTCAGGATAATGGGGAACATTGATAAGACCAACAAATTTTGTTGGCATGAGTTCACTCCCTCACTTCTTTAGCCAAAAAGTGAGTGCCTTTCTCAGAGGCAATTCAGTGTGGAATATTATGATAGTGGATAAAGCATTCTGTGAGTCCACAGATGATAGTCTTGGCAGAAGAATTGCATGCGGGATAGACAAATCCATATCTGGAATAAGTGTCTATTCCAGTGAGAACAAAATGCTGCCTTTTTCATGATGGAAGAGGTCCAGTATAATCAACTTACCACCAAGTAGCTGACTGATCACCTCGAGAAATGGTGCCATATTGAGTGCTCAATGTTGATCTCTGCTGTTTGGGCACTCATTAGTGGCCTTTGTCAGGTCAGCCTTGGTTAGTGAAAGTCCGTGTTGCTGAACCCATGCCTAACCTCCATCCCTGTGATCATGGCCACTTTTTTCATAGCCCCATTTTGCAGTGACAGGAGTCGCTGGGAAAAGAGTCTGAGTGGTATTCACAGAACGAGGTATCTTATCCACTTGATTATTAAAATCTTCCTCTGATAAGATAACCCTTTGATAAGCACTCACATGGGGTAAAAATATCTTCATGGTTTTTGACCACTCAGAGAGGTCCATACACATAACTCTTCCTCAAATTTCTTTGACACTAATTTTCCAATCATGCTTCATTTCCAAGTCCCTGAACTTCTAGCCAAACCATTGACTACAGCCCATTATTATATAGTCACACCTCTGGCCATTTCTCCTCTCATGCAAAGTGCACAGCCAGGTGCACTGCTCAAAGTTCTGCCCAATGGAAGATTTCTCTTCACCACTGCCCTTCAGGGATGTCCTGGAAAAGGGCTATAGTGCTACAGCTGTCCACTTTTGGGTGGTGCCTGCATATCGTGCAGAACCACCTATAAACCAGGCCCTAGTCTTCCCTACCTCTGCCAAGTGTTTATAGGGCACTCCCCAGGAGGTCATCTGTATAGGCTAGGGGAGTGAATGCAGAGTGGCAGGAGTGGAGACCATGGGCATTTGAGTCACTGCCTCATGTAACTTACTTGTGCCTTCAGGACCTGCTCAAGCCTGTCACATATATGCCACTTCCATTTAATGGTGAAATGCTGTTGCACTTGCCCCACTTTATGGCTAGATGGGTCAGAAAGCATCCAGTTCATTATAGGCAGTTCAGGTCACATGGTGACCTCATGTCCATAGTCAAATGTTCAGTTTCTACCAAAGCCCAATAACTTGTGGGAAGTCAGGGACACCAAACGGAGAGACCGGCTGGAGCCAAGGCAGAAGAACATACATTGTGAAGGTTTCATGGACATTTATCACTCCCCTAATAATACTCTTATAATTTCTTAAGCCTGTCTTTACTTTAATCTCTTAGTCCTGTTATCTTTGTAAGCTGACAATGTACATCACCTCAGGACCACCATTGTACAAACTGATTGTAGAACATGTGTGTTTGAACAATATGAAATCAGTGCACCCTGAAACAGAACAGAATAACAGCGATTTTCAGGGAAAAAGGGAAGATAACCATAAGGTCTGACTGCCTATGGGTTTGGGCAGAATAGAGTCACATTTTTCTTTTTGTAGAAAGCCTATAAATGAATGTGCAAGTAGGACAGATATTGCTGAATTCTTTTCCCAGCAAGGAATAATCCTAGGGAAGGAATGCATTCCTGGGGGAATGTCTATAAACAGCTGCTCTGGGAGTATCTGTCTTATGCGGTTGAGATAAGGACTGAAATATGCCCTGGTCTCCTGCAGTACCCTCAGACTTACTAGGATGGGGAAATTCCAACCTGGTAAATTGTAGTCAGACCAGTTCTCTGCTCTTAAACACTGTTTCCTGTTAAGATGTTTATCAAGACAATATGTGCACAGCAGAACATAGACCTTCATCAGTAATTCTAATTTTGCCTTTGCCTTGTGATCTTTATTGCCCTTTGAAGCATGTGATCCTTGTGACCTACTCTCTGTTCATACACTGCCCCTCAGGGCAGTGTCCTACTTGCACATTCATTTATAGGCTTTTAAAATCCCTAATAAAAACTTGCTGGTTTTGCCTCTCAGGGTCGTCATCACAGTCCTACCAATATATAATGTCACCTCTGGAGGCCCAGCTGTAAAATGCTTCTCTTTGTACTCTTTCTCTTTATTTCTCAGACCAGTTGACACTTAAGGAAAATAGAAAGAACTATGTTAAAATATTGGGTGCTGGTTCCCTTGATACAATAACAAACAGAGCAGTCTCTCAAAAGAAGAGTAGTTATCTGCAGAAGATGGCAGGGCCTTGTTTCAAAATCCTAGAGAACTCCACTGTGTTTACCTGTTATGGCCTGCCAAAGGCTCCAAACAGCATCCCTATCTGCCACTGATCCTCAACCACCATTGATTCTTGTATTAGTTCATTCTCACACTGCTAATAAAGACATACCCTAGTCTGGGTAATTTATAAAGAAAAGTTTAATTGAATCACAGTTCATCAGAGTTGGGGAGGTCTCAGGAAACTTGCAATCATAGTAAAAGTGGAAGCAAACACATCCTTCTTCACATGGTGGCAGCAAGGAGAAGAATGTGTAAAAAGGAGAAAAGCCCCTTATAAAACCATCAGATCTCATGAGTTCTAACTCACTATCATGAAAACAGCATGAGGGTTACTGCCTTCCTGATTCAATTACCTCCCACTAGGTCCCTCCCATGACATGTGGGGATTATGGGAACTACAATTCAAGATGAGATTTAGGTGTGGGCATAGAAAACCATATCAGATCTGCTAGGTCAAATGGCCAAGGTAGTAGAGCACCTTGCATGGCAGCCTGGACCTGTTGCAGAGTCTTCTTCTGTTCTGGACCCAAATAGGCCCACTAGGTGTTGTGCCTTTTATTTTGGTTGCAGGAGGTGACAAATGCTGTAACTTATCCTTCACCTTAGAAGGAAAGTCTCAACAGACCCTACACCAATGGAGCCCTAGAAATTTCACTGAGGTAGAATTTTAGTAAGATTTATTTCCCATCCTCTAGCATGCAAATATCTCACCAATAAGTTCAGTGTGTTTGCTACTTCTTGCTCACTGGGTTCAGTCAGCATAATGTTATTGATATGGTTTTGCTGTGTTCCAACCAAAATCTCATCTTGAATTGTACTTCCCATAATACCCACATGTCGTGGGAGGGGCATGGTAAGGGGTAATTGAATCATGGGGGCGGGATACCCTCATGCTGTTCTTGTGATGTGAATGAGTTCTTATTAGATCTGAGGGATTATAAGGGGCTTCCCCCCTTTTTACACCTTCTTATTCTTGCTATCTCCATGTGAAAAAGGATGTTTGCCTCCCCTTTCACCATGATCATGTTTCCTGAGGCCTCCTCAGCCACGTTGAACTGTGAGTCAATTAAACCTTTTTCCTTTATAAATTACCCAGTCTCAGGTCTGTCTTTATTAGCAGCATGAGAACAAACTCATACAGTAAATTGGTACCACAGAGAGTGAGGTACTGCTATAAAGATACCTGAAAATGTGGAAGTGACTTTAGAACTGAGTTACAGGAAGAGACTAGAACAATTTGGAGGGCTCAGAAAAAGACAGGAAAACAGATGAAAGTTTGGAACTTCCTAGAGAATTGGAGAGCTCGGAAAACATGAAGATGTGAGGAAGTATGGAATTTCCTTGAGACTTGTTGAATGGCTTTTACCAAAATGTTGATAGTGGTATGGACAATGAAGTCCAGGCTAGACTAAAGATCACTCATGCTATGCAAAGAAACTGGTGGAATTTGGTCCCTGTCCCAGAGATTTGTGGAAATTTGAACTTCAGAGACATGATTTAGGGTATCTGGTGAAAGAAATTTCTAAGCAGAAAAGCATTCAAGAAGAAGCAGAGCATAAAAGTTTGGAAAATTTTCAGCCTGACAATGTGATAGGAAAGAAAACCTCATTTTCTGCGGAAAAATTGAAGCCCACTGCCGAAATTTCATGATTAATAAAGAGTTGGATGTTAATTACCAAGACAATGGGGAAAATATCTCCAGGGAATGTCAGAGACCTTGAGGCAACCCCTCCCCATCAGCAGCCCAGAGGCCTAGGAAGGAAAAATAGTTTCCTGGGCCAGATCTAGAGTCCCCCTGCTGTGTGCAGACTTGGCATGTGGTGCTCTGTGTCTCAGCTGCTTCAGCCATGGTCTTTTAAAAGGGACTAAGGTACAATTCAAGGCACAAGCCCCAAGCCTTGGTGTCTTACATGTGGTATTGGGATTGCAGGTGCACCAAAGCCAAGAATTAAGGTTTGGGAATCTCCGCCTACATTTAGGAGGATGTATGGAAACACCTGGGTGTCCAATCAGAAGTTTGCTGCAGGGGCAGAGCCTCCATAGATAACTTCTGCTAGGTTGGTAAGGAAGGGAAATGTGGGGTTGGAGTCCCCACACAGAATCCCCACTGGTGAACTGCCTAGTGGAGTTGTGAAAAGTGGGCCACTGTCCTTCAGACCCTAAAATTGTAGATTAACTGACAGCTTGCTGCTGGAAAAGGCACAAACACTCAACACTAGTCCATGAAAGCAGCCAGGAAGAGGGATGTACCCTGCAAAGCCACAGAGGTGGAGATGCCCAAGGCCCTGGAATCCCACCTCTTGCATCAGTGTGACCTGGATGTGAGACATGGAGTCAAAGAGAATTATTTTGGAACTTCAAGGTTTAATTACTTCCCTGTTGGATTTTGGACTTGCATGAGGCCTGTAGCCCCTTTGTTTTATCCAATTTCTACCATTTGGAGTGGGTGTATTTACCCAATGTCTGTACTCCCATGGTATCTCTGAAGTAACTAAATTGCTTTTGATTTTGCAGACTTATAGGCACAAGGGACTTACCTTGTCTCAGATGAGACCTTGAACTTGGACTTAGACATTTGGGTTAAAGCTGGAATGAGTTAACACTTTGGCATCTGAAAAAATAAACATTTATTATCTTTTGATGTCTTTTAGTCATGAATCTAGGGTAGGCATCTCAGCTGAGTGTTTTAGATGCAGGTCTGAGCCAGGACTCAAATTATGTCAAGGCTTAATGCCAGGAGTATCTCCTTCCAAACTCATCCACTTGTCTATAGTAGAGCCTCAGAAGTCTGCTTCCAAGATCATGACTTAAGTATCTGTCCAGTGCTGCTTCTTGACAAGGCACCTGCCTTTTCCCAGAGGAAATAATCCAAAAGATGGCAAGAGAACATGTTAAAACAGTAGAGAGAAACTAAGACAGAAGCTACAGCTTTTTTATAACCTATCAAAGAAAAGACATTTCAGCACATTGGTGGTACTCTATCTGTTAGAAAAAAGTTACTCAGTTCAACTAACACTCAAGGGGGAATTATACAAAGATGTGACTAACAGGAGACAAAATAATGGCTCAGGGGTGCATTTTAGAGGTTGTCTTCTGTGGCAATAAGTAATAGTAACTTTAACTGCATCTGTGCCTTAGTTAACAATAGAAATAAGATACATTTTTAGTTCACATTATAATTATTGGAAAGTCTCAACACATTGTTTATATTTATCAGAACTTTAAAATTATGACATCTAGAACTCATTATGTAACATTTAATACTTTCATAAAGAAATGTAAAAATGTAAAACTATTACTCTATGGAATCTTGTTCAATATTTCAATAATTATATTTTAATATTAATGGTCTTCATGAATCTTATATACTTAAATTTATTGTCTTAAATTTATTATTTTAAGAAGAGTTTCAAAGGCTTTGTCTGATAAAAAGAAAAAAGACTATAGTACATTAGAGATCACTCGCTTAAAGAAAATCGAGTAATAGATTAAACAGTCACTCATGTTCTGTTATAAGCAAAGAAGTAAAGGCACAAATCTCCTGACTCCATCAGCTAATATCCACCTCAAGCCAGATAATGAAAGCAATAGGAAAATTCCCAGGCAAAGAGAAACACATTAAACTAGAATGAAAATAAACACATGATCCAACAATTTTTATTACTTTCTAGATTAAGGTTTGGCAATCTGGTAGCTTAATTATGTACACAAAACTAATTAATATGTATTTGAGCATTGATCACTATTTTATATTTTAAAAATGTCTATTTATTTTAATATTTCTTTAAGAATAAAGGCATACAAAGTCATAAAAGTAAAATTGGAAACTATAACTTATGTATCACAAAACTGCCTCCCTTACCTAGACATATCCACTACAAATAACTGATCCATGTCCTTTGTAGGTCTTCACACACAATTACATTATAGTGTTTTTTTTTTTCTTTTTTATTTTTTATATCCACAGGACCAAATGATAAATACTTTGATAATCCCTTCCTGATTAAAACAAAACCATGAAAATCATTTCAGATCAGTGTTTTAATTTCTCAATTGATTTGGTTTGAGAGAATGTCATGGTAAGAATAGTCTATTATTGATATTACATTATTTGGGAGAATGCCGTGGCAGGAATGCTACAATATTGATACATTATTTATTAATATTTATCTAATTAATGAGTATTTAGGTTTTATAGTTTCCCTATTATGATAAATAATATAGAAATTATACTCATCCACATAACTTTGTGTATGTGAGAAATTATTTCTGCAGGATTGATTACTAGCAGTAGAATTGCAGGAGTACGCAATTTTAAAATGTTATTATAATTGCAAATATGCCTTCTAAAAACATCCCCTGTGTATAAAAACACCGTATTCACTGCTCATTTTAATGGTATAAAGTAATTTTTTGTCTTCAGATTTATGTAAAACTGTGTCTTATTATGTCATTTGTATTCATGGGTGTGTGTGTGTGTGTGTGTGTGTGTACATATATAAATTTTGTCCAAATCTACCATTTGTCTCTCACCTTTATTACAAATACATTTGTTCCGTACAGATGCTTTTCTTTTTTACTTTACATTATCTAAGAAATTTTATATATAAGAAAATTTTTCACAAAATAATATTATAGTATGTATTTTCTATATTGTTTTATAATAGTTTTACAATAGTTCAAGACAACTATTTCTTAAACCAGTCTGGAAATCATATTGTATACAATGTGAAGTATGAATATTGGTTTCCTTCTTTTCCAAAATATTATCCAAATATGCTAATATTGTTTATTGAATAGTGTCTCCATTCCCATTGATTTAATATGCAATATATAACTTGACATGTATTTTGTAATGTTTCATTATAATCTGCAATTGGACTTGAATGTCTATGCTTATAATATAATTTAGCATTTGATAAGATCAGCACAGATTTTTTTCAAATTTCTTTAACTGTGCTTGCATAATTTTTCTTCCAGATAAACTTTTAAAAACAGATTGTGATAGTCTACACAAAATTATTTTAATTTATGTTTTAAATGATTTTCATGTATATATTAACATGGTGAGAATTAATGTTTTTGCATTGATGACCACTAAACATATCTAAATCTATTTGGGGTTTCTTCTTGATCCTTCAGAGAACGTTATATGTGTTTTCATGTAGCCCTAACAAATTACATGGTAATTTCTAGTTATGATTGGGATATTGTTACTATGATATCTCTAATTGATCATTACTAGTTAATAATATGGTTTTTAAAACATTTGGTGCTATATGTAGCTCACACTGCCAAATGTTCACTGTGAGACACTTCTAAATGCGTGTATTAAACAGCTACAGCTTTTGTTTTTCTTTTTTTTCTTTGAGACAGAGTCTCACTCTGTCACCCAAGCTGGAGTGCAGTGGCATGATCTCTGCTCACTGCAACCTCTGCCTCTCAGGTTCAAGTGATTCTCCTGCCTCAGTCTCCCAGTGTCTGGGACTACAGGTGCATGCCACCAAGCCCTGTTAATTTTTTCTATTTTCAGTAGAGACAGGATTTCACTGTGTTAGCCAGGATGGTCTCCATCTCCTGACCTTGTGATCCACCCGCCTCGGCCTCCCAAAGTGCTGGGATTACAGGAGTGAACCACCATGCCCAGCCAGCTACAGTGTGTTTTTATAGTGTTTTAAAATTAAAACATGTAGTTGATTTCTATCAGTATTTCTTCTAATAGTCTTTCATCATTAAACTGCACATTACACATTAAAAAAATTAAACGTGGAAAAAAAAATTATGGTTTGGTATTTTCTGGCCTAAAATATTGTCATGTTTCATAAATAATGCAGAACTAAAATGTGCAAATAACATATTTTACCATTTATAATATAAAGCTTTCCATATGCTTTACAAATAAAGCTTGTTATTGAAGTCATATAGACTGCTAAATAGATAGATTTTTAAAAATTAATTTTCATAAATATTTAAAAGATTAAAAAATGCCTTTGAAAGAGCCAAGATGGCCAACTAGATGCAGCCAGGAGGAACTCCTCCCATTAAGAAAGACCAGACCATCAAGTAGAGCAGCAGACTGCACAGATTTTCAGAAAGAAGGCATTAAGAGTCAATAGATGCAGGTCGCAGGCCACAGTACTGAAAGGGAAACAGTCTGGACACCTTGCATGGAATTGCTGAGGATCAGAATGTGTTCCTGGATTTAAGTGGCTCCCATGAAAAGGGTGAGAGAAATAGGCCTGCAGTGGTCTACTCTCACCGAGGACCTCCAGGATCTGGGCTGTGGGAGACCCCATGATCCCCACGGACATTTTAGTTGGCAGGAAGAACTACTTGGAGAACTGGCAGAGATAGAACTCCAGTCTGTACAGAGTCCACAGGGTTTGGTATGGAAGTGGCTGCAGTGGACCAAAGCCATGAGTGCCTATCCCCCAAGCCTTGCTTTGTTTATTTTCGGTGGTTTAGCCTTTGTTAGCTGCTGTACCTGGACAGAGCAGGGCTGTCTTGCTAGTGGGACAGAGCCAGTGTAATCTGAATGCACCCCTGTCTGCTGGGCTTTCCCAGGGTCCCTAACTGGTCACATTCACTTGCAACACAGCTTCAGCTGCCTTACAGAATGATTACCAGTGGTTACATTCATAGATCTTCCACCGGCAGTTCCCACCTTCCCATCAGAGCACTTTTGCAGACAGACTCCTGCCGGTACACACCCAATCAGAGCCTCCCTCCTCTACTACCTTGCCACATGCACACACCCACATCCCTCCCCCAGAATCCTGCAGGGCCCCCACCAGAACACTTTTGCTGACAGCCTCCATGGGAGTGTTATTACCAGCAGACTGGTAACACCTCAGCTCTCCAAGTACAGCAGGTATTTGACTTCAAGAGGCCAGACAAGAAAGCCATGGGCCTAATCCCCACACACCAAAGAAAGAGCACACAGTTCAGGAGTGCTGAGGTGAGTCTTGGTCCCCTGAAAGCATTTAGAAATAAAGCCAATTGACAAAACCCAACTTATGCCACAGTCAAACCCTCAAGGGCATCAAAAAATATAAAAGCAAAAAGTCCTATTCAAAAGACAACAATTTCAAAAATTAAGGAAACATCAACCCACACAGATGAAAAAGAACCAATGTAAGAATTCTGACAACTCTAAAAGCCAGATGACTACATTCTTACCTCCAAATGACTACACTAACTCCCCAGGAATGCTTCCTAACTAGACTGAAATATCTGAAATGACAGATAAAGAACTTAGAACCTGGATGGCAAGGAACTTCAATGAAATATGGGAGAAACTTGAAGCCCAATCGAAGGAAGCTAGTAAAATGATGACAAAAATTTAAAAATAATTTCAAAAAATGAGCGAAATCACTAAGAATTGGCATTGTTTGAAGAGACCAAACCTATGATTCATTGGCATTCCTGAAGGAAATGAAAAGTGAGCAAACAACTTGGTAAACATATTTGAGAACATTGTCCATAAAAATTTCCCCAACTTTGCTAGAAGGGTTGACATGCAAACTCAGGAAATTCAGAGAATCCCTGTAAGATACTATTCAAGATGACCATCCCCAAGACACATGGTCATCAGATTCTCCAAGGTCAATATGAAAAGGAAAACATCTTAAAGGGAGCTAGGGCAAGTCATATGCAAGGGGAACTCTGTTAAGCTAACAGTGAACCTCTCAGCAGAAATCTTATAAACCTGGAAAGATTGAGGGCCTGTATTCAGCATCCTTAAAAAATGAATTCCAACTAAGAATTTCATATCCAACCAAATTAAACTTTATAAACAGAGAAATAAACACTTTTCGGATAAACGAACGCAAAAAAAATGCAAAGGGAATTTGTTACCACGAGACCTTGCTTACAAGACATCCTTAAGGGAGTGATAAACATGGAAATGAAAGAGCCATACCTGTGACCACAAAAACACACTTACATAGACTACTGACACTACAAAACAACTATACAATGAAGTCTACAAAATAACTAGCTAGCAATATGATGACAGGATAGAATCTACACATGTCAATATTGACCTTGAATGTAAATGAGCTAAACAATCCACTGGAAGGGCACAAAGTGGCAAGTTGGATAAAAAAATGTGTGCTGTCTTTGAGACACCATCTCAGATTGTGACTCCCAAAGGCTCAAAGCATAGAGTTGGGAAAAAAAAAATAAAAAATTAGGCAAACAGAAAACAGAAAAGAGTAGAGGTTGCTATTCTTATATCAGACAAAATTAACTTTAAACCAACAATGATAAAATTGTACTAAGAGAGACAGGCACGGTGGCTCACACCTAGAATATCAGCACTTTAGGAGGCTGAGACGAGTGAATCTTTTGAGCCCAGGAATTCGAGACCAGCCTGGGCAACATGGCAAAACTTCATCTTTACAAAAAATACAAAAATTAGCTGGGCATGGTGCTGTGTGCCTATAGACCCAGCTACTCAAAAAGCTGAGGTGGGGGTATTGATTGAGCCCAGGAAGTAGAGGCTGCAGTGAACCATGATCAGGCCACTGCTCTTCAGCCTAATCAAGAGAGCAGGACTCAAACAAACAAAACAAAACAAAGTAAAATGAAAAAAGAGCTGGGGAGGACAAAGAAGGGTACTACATAATAATAAAGGGTTCAGAAAACTTAACTCTCTTGAATACATATGCACCCAATATTTGAACACTCAGACTCATAAAACAAGTTCTTAGAAACTTACAAAGAGACTCAGATAAGCACACAATGACAGTGGGAGACATAAATACTCCCTGACAGTGTTAAACAGATCATTGAGGCAAAAAAATTAACAAAGATGTTCAGGACCTGAACTTGAAACCACCAAATAGACCTAACAGACACGTAGAGAATGACCTACCCAACAACAAGATAATAAACATTCTTCTCATCTGCACATGGCACATACTCTGAGATTGAACACACACTCAATACTAAAACAGATCTCACCAAATTCAAAACAACGGAAATTGTGTCAACCACACTTTCAGACCAGATCACAATAAAAAGATAAGCTAGTACCAGGGAGGAGCTCTCAAAACCTTACAATTACATTAAAATTAAATAACTTGCTCCTGAATTTTTTTAAGTAAGGAATGAAATTAAAGCAGAAATCAAAAAATTGTTTGAAACAAATGAAAACATAGATATATCAGAATTTCTGGGACACCGCTAAGACAGTGTCAAAAGAAAATTTATAGCGCTAAACACCTACATCAGAAAGTTAGAAAAATCTCAAACTAACAACCTAACGTCGTACCTAGAGGAACTAGAAAAATAGGGCAAACAAATCCAAAAGCTATCGGAAGAAAAAAAATAACTGTAATCAAATCTGATCTGAAAAAAAAAAAAAGAGTACAAAAATCCATATAAAAGATCATGAAACCAAAAAGTTCCCTCTTAGAAAGAATGGATAAGACTGATAGACTGCTAACAATATTATTAAAGAAGAAAAGAAGGAAGATCCACACAAGCAAAATCAGAAATGACAAAAGTAACATTTCCATTGACCCCACATAAATACAAAATACCATCACGGGCTATTACAAACACATCTATGCACACAAAATAGAAAACCTAGAAGAAATGGATAAATTTCTTTAAACATACAACATCTTGAGATAGAAACAGGAATAAATTGAAATCTTGAAGGGAGCAGTAACAACTTCCAAAATTTAATCAGTAATAAAAAACCTATCAACCAGAAAACGCCCTGGACCAGACAGAACCACAGTTAAATTCTACTAGACATACAAAGGATTGCTGGTACCATTTGTACTGAAATGATTCCAAACAATAAAGGAGGAACCCATTATATGAAGCCAGCATCATTCTGATACCAAAACCTGGCAGAGATACAGAAAAAATGAAAACTTCAGGCCGATATCTGATATAATTTAGATCTGTGTCCTCACCTAAATATTCTGTCAAATTATAATGCCCAGTGTTGGAGATGGGGCCTGGTTGGAGGTGCTTGGATCATGGGGGTGAATTTCTCATGAATGGTTTAGCACCATTCCCTTGGTGCTATTCTCATAATAGTGAGTGAGTTTTTATGAAATCTGATTGTTTAAAAAATTGTAGCACCTCCCCACTGTGCTCCTGCTCCTGCTCCTGCTCCTGCTCCTGTCATGTATGATGTGCTGGCTCCTGCTTCACCTTCTGCCATGAGTAAAAGCTTTCTGAGGCCTGCCCAGAAGCAGAAGCTGCTATTCTTCCTGTACAGCCTGCATAACTGTGAGCAAATTAAGCCTCTTTCTTCTATAAATTACCCAGTCTCAGGTATTTCTTTATAGTAATGTGAAAACAAACTATACAATATTCCTGATGAACATGTAAACAAAAATTCTCAACAAAATCCTAGTAAATCAAATCCATCAGTATATTAAAAAATTAATCTACCAAAATCAAGTAAGCTTTATTTCTGAGATGGAAGGTTGGTTCAACAGATGCAAATCAATAAATGTGATTCATCATATAAACAGAACTAAAAAGAACAACTGAATGATTATCTCAACAGATGCAGAGGAGGCTTTTGATAAAATTCAATATCTCTTTATGCTAAAAATCAACAAACTAGGCCGGGTTAGAACATATCTCAAAATTTTAAGAGCCATCTATGACAAGCCCACAGCAAACATCATCACATTAAGCGGGCAAAAGCTGAACACATTCGCCTAGTTCTCCACCATTCCTATTCAGCATAGTATTAGAAGTCCTAGTCAGAGCAATCAGGCAAGAGAAAGAAATGAAAGGCATCCAAGTAGGAAGAAAGGAAGTCAAACCATCTCTCTTTGCAGATGATATGTTTATATATAATACTTAGAAAACCCCATAGTCTCTGCCCAAAGTTTCCGAGAACTGATTAAAAAAATAAATAAATAAAAGAAAGGAAAAGAAAAAAAATGCTTAGTATGGTTTCATGACTACAATATCAATGAAAAAAATCTGTATAATTTCTACACACCAATAATGTCCAAGCCAAGAATGCAATCCAATTCACAAAGGTCACAAAAAAGAATAAAGTACTTAGGAATGTCACTAACCAATTATTTATAGAACAATAATTATAAAACACTTGAAAAAGAATCAAAGATGACATAAACAAATGGAACAAAATATTCCATACTCATGGATTGGAAGAACCAATATTGTTGAAATGGCCATAGTGCCCAAAGCAATTTACATATTTAATGCTATTCTTACTAAACTACAAATGGCAATTTTCACAGAATTAGAAAATAAAAATAAAAATTAATATAGAACAAAAGCATAGCCCAAATATGCAAAAGAATCCAAAGTGAAAAAAACAAAATTGGAGGAATCACATTACCCAACTTCCAACTCTAAGGTCACAGTAACCACAACACCATGGTACTGGTGCCAAAACAGGCACATAGACCAATGGAAGAGGATAGAGAACCCAGAAATAAAGCCACACACCTACAGTCATCTGTTCTTTGACAAAGTTGACAAAAATAAGCAACAGGGAAGGGAATCCCTATTCCATAAATGGTGCTTGGATAACTGGCTAGCCATATGAAGAAGAAGATTGATACTGGATCCCTTTCTTTTACCATAAACAAAAATCAACTCAAAATGGGTTGAAGACTTAGACATAAGACCTAAAACTTTATAAACTCTAAAAGAACATCTAGAAAATACTATTCTGGACACAGGGCTTGGCCAAGATTTTATGACAAATTCTTGAAAAGTAATTGCAACAAAAACAAATTTGTCAAGAGACTTCTAATTAAACTAAAGAGCTTCTGTACAGCGAAAGAAACTATCAAAAGAGTAAAGAGACAATTTACAGAATGGGAGAAAATATTTCAAACTATGCATCTGACATATATCTAATGTCCAGAATTTTAAGAAAGTAAACAAGTTAAGCCAAAAACAAATAACTCCATTAAAAATGGGTAAAGTACATGAGAAGACATTTCTAAAAAGAAGATATCCATGTGGCCAACAAGTGTATGAAAAAATGCTCCACGTCACTAATCATCAGAGAAATGCAAATCAAAACCATTGGTAATGGTTTGGAGTCCAGACCAGTCAAAATGGCTATTATTAAAAGTAAAATAATAAGAGGTGTTGCTGAGGTTAAAGAGATAAGAGAATGATTATACAATGTTGGTGGGACTTTAAATTCATATAGCAATCCCATTACTGGATATATACTCAAAAGCATATAAATCATTTTTCCAAAAAGACATATGCATGTGTATGTTTACTGTAGCACTATTTATAATAGCAAAGACACTGATTCAATCTGCATGCCCATCAAAGGTGGATGGGATCAAGAAATTGTGGTATAAATACACCTTAAAATATCATGCAGCCATAAAAAAGTAAAATCATGTCCTTTGTAGCTCCATGGATGGAGCGGGAAGCCATTATCTTAGGTGAACTAAAGCAGAATCAGAAAATCAAATACCACATGTTCTCACTTACAAGTGGGAGCTGAACATTTAGTACACATGGACACAAAGATGGGAAGAATAGATACTGGGGCCTTCTTGAAGCAGGTGGATGGGAGGGGGGTGAGGCTCAAAAGACTACCTGTTGGGTACTACGATCACTACCTGAGTGACAGAATCATTTGTACACCAAACCCTAGCCACATGCTATTTACCCGTGTAACAAACCTGCACATGTACACCCTGAATCTAAAATAGAAGTTGAAAGAAAAGTCTCCTATTTTGATACTGGATTTGGCAAATCTATCTTTTTAAATGTATATGCCTTATACATTTTCAAACTATGGTCCTGGGTACCTAAAGATACATATCTCATATATTCAGATGGTTGATGCTTGATTGTTTATTTTATTTTACATTTTATTACAAGAGAATATCTTATTCTTTTGTAATAGTACCTTTTCTTCAAAGTATATACTTTGTATATTATTAATACCAAAAATATGTGCAATCGGATCCTTCAGAAAACATACATTGAAACAAATTTAGCAATGCAAACATTCATTGTGGAATAAACTCAAAAAAAGTAAGGGGGTGGCGGGTCGGGGGATTGGGCACCAGAACTAAACGTGGAAAACTGTGAGACCATGATGCAGATCTATGAAAGTTTTACTAGGACACTAGGGAAACCAGAGCACAGATTACTCAGTACAGAGCTCCAAATTGAGACTCTCTAAGTGTATTTATTTTGCTAAATGAGTATTTAATGATTTTGAAATAATTTCTAGATTGTAGTTAGATCATCTGTAGTTTGATTTTTTTTTTCACAAAATAGTGAAGGCCAGTGTTTTAACATGTCATAAGGTTTTAAAACTGCATACTGATTCTGCCAGGAGCTGGGCCATTCCTTCTCTTTTATGATGTCTGAGCCCAAATGTCAGAACGTCCTTCCCAGTGTCTGACCTCTATTTCTGTAAATAATTCTGCTGCTGTCATTGTTGTGAAAAAGCAACAGAGAAGTCTTTCCCTTTGGGTAAGAGAGAGTAGACATACTGCTCCCATCAAGTCCAACTAAAAACTCTGGCAATCACATTTATTTTAAACAAATAATGGTTGAAAGACTCTATTAGAAAGATGAAGAAAAGAAGTAGGCCAAGTAGGGTACATGGCCTTTTAGCAGAAAAGAGATAGCAGCAATGAGGTGACAACACTCCTCCTCCTTCCTGAATGGTGTCAAAGAAAGTCAATTAAAACCAATGGTTTAAATGAGATGCAAATACTTATGAAATTGTATGCAAAGAATTGAGTTTCAATCTTAAATTATTGCTATAGCAAGAATTAAAAAGACATTGAAGTGAATGAATAAAGAAATTCAATAGATGCAAACATTGAGGTGATAGAAGTGGAAAAAAAGTCTGAGAAAGATTGTAAATCAGCTATCATAAAAATACTTTAGTGAACTATTACAAACATATAGACATCAAATAATTTATTTTAAAAAATATTAGCACAGAAATAGAAAGTCTTGGTAGAAAAATAAAAGAGATGATGAAGAACCAAGTAGAAATTGTAAAACTGAAAATTATTACAGGTAAGTAAAATACATCCAATGGATAAGCTCAACAGCAGAATGGAGGGACAGAGTAAAAACACTGAACTGAAATATAGAAAAAAAAAAAAAGTTAATCTAGACAGAAAAGAAAAATAGACCAAAAAATAAATGACAGAGCCTCATTAACCTGTGGAACTATAACAAAAATTTTACCATTTGTGTAATGAGTCATCCACAACTAATAATAAAATTTATACCATAGTAAATTATTTGTATAAAATATCTGTGCTATAAAGTGCAGAAAGTTAATTAAGGATTATCCTTGGAAAAAAAGAATGATTATAAGGCACTATTTATCTTTATCTTATACTGTCTTCAATTACATTCATCGGTTGGCGTGTGGATTGCATCATAACTTGGCAGACAATCACCTTCTGAATCAAAAGTTTTGAATTTTCAGACTTTTGGCTTAGTTGCCTGTTCAACAAGCCTAATATTTAAGCCAGTCACTGTATTATATCCTGTTATTAGAAAAAAACTGTGGCAATCTATAGTACCTTATGGCTTTTCATATTGATGAGCAAAATGAATGAAAATACTATCAAAATGGGAACTTTTGGGTTTTCTTTACTTTCCCTTAAAATAATCCGTTTAATTTAAAAAGAAAAAAAAAAGAGCAGAATAAGTGTCTTCCTGCTTTTCTTTTCAAATTTAAAATTATAAGTTAGAAATAAAAGGGAAATGGGTTTTTAGAGGGATGCTAACTTTTCTAAAGTTGCCTACATTAAAATAGAAAAAATGTTAAAGCAAATATAGTGTAAATTTGTTTTTGTTTTGTTTTTTGCAATTTAGATTAATTCTTACAAACAGTAGTGAAATCATAAGAAAGCAGGTGACAATGTTACATATTACTAAAGAAGAAATAGTTGAAACAAAACAATTATTATTGCCTATCACTAGAATATAACTTTACATGTAACATAATGTTTATTATATTCTCTAATGGCCTCTGATATTAATAAGAGTGATTGGTCTTTCTTAGATAAAGTTGTTAAAACTAACTTCAGATAAATGTTAACAATTTGAGTTTTCTTTTAAAATTGAACTTGGAGACATGATTCAATTGACACTACATAATGACAAATATCCTGATTTTGAGAACTGAATTTCTATATATTTCTATAAAATCTGGACAAATAGGCTTGTGTTATATAAATTAATGTACAGTTAACCCTTAAATAACACACGTTTGAACTGGGCAGGTCCACATATACATGAACTTTTTTCAATAAATGAATAATTCTTTGGAGATTTGTGACAATTGGAAAAAACTCACAGATGAAACCCATAGCCTAGGAAAAAAAAAAAATAGACATGCCATGAATACACAAAATATATGTAGATACTATATTTTATCCATACCGTGAAATACATACAGAGCTATTACAAAAAATTAAAATTTATCAAAAATCACGAATACACTTATAGAACATACATGGTGCCATAGAACATTTATAGTACATAAATGTAAACAAATGTAAAGATGTCATGTAAAGTAGAAGTGCATAAGATTCACTGTGGTACACACTGTAGTACCATAATAGTTTCACAACCACCTCCTGTTGCTATTGCAGTGAGCTCAAGTATTGCGAGTATCTGCTTAAAATGCAATGTGACTAATCATCTCCACGTGAGCAGTTGGTCTCTCCAGTAAACTGCATATCATGGTAAAAAGTGATCTTGTGTGGCCCTCACATATTTTTCTTTATGTTTAGTACAATATCATAAACTTTGAATATCATGACGATACTATTGCAGGACTTTTCCTTAGTTGAGCTAAAGATGGGGTTCTTTGTCCCATGGCCACAAAATTCAGACTCACAGACAATTGAACAGTGAGTAAGAAAAGGTTTTACTGAGTGAAAAGGGGGAAACAGGGACTCCAGCTGGTTTTTGACCACTCAGAGAGGTCCATCCACATACCCCTTCCCCAAAATTATTTGTCACCAATTTTCTAATCATGCTTCTTCCAAGTCCCTGAACATCCAGCCAGACCACTGGCTACAGTCCCTGAATCAGTATGTAATCTCACATCTGGCCTTTTCCCCTTCCAACCAAAGTGCACAACCAGGTGTACTGCTCAAAGTTCTGCCCACTGGGAATATTTCCTTTCACCACTGTTCTTCAGGGATGTCCTAGAAAGGAGCTGAAGTGCTACAGCTGTCCACTTTCAGGTGGTGCCTGCATATCGTGCAGAACCATCTGTGAACCACACCCTAGTCTTCCCTTCCTCTGTCAACTGATCATAGGGATGACCCATGAGGACATCAGTGCAGGCTGGGTAAGAGAAGGCAGGGTGGCAGGAGTGGAGACTATAGCCATTTGAGCCACTTCTTCATATAACTTACCTGTGACTTTAGGATCTCCTTGAGCCCAATCACTTATATACCACTTCCATTTGATGATGAAATGCCGCTGTGCATGACCCACTTTATGACTAGATGGGTCAGAAAGCACCCAGTTCATGTAGGCAGTTCGAATTGCATGGTGACTTGCGGATCCATAGTCAAGCGTTCAGGTTCCACCAAAGCCCAGTAACAGGCCAAGTGTTGTCTCTCAAAAGGAAGGTAGTTATCTGCAGAATATGGCAGGGCCTTTCCCAAAAATCTAGAGGCCTCTACTGTGATTTACCTGTTGGGTCCTGCCAAAGGCTCCAAATAGCATTCATATCTGCCACTGACACATCAAGCACCACTGGATCGGTTGGGTCATATGACCCAAGTGGCAGAGCAGATTGCACAGTATCCTGGACCTGTTGCAGAGCCTTCTCCTGTTCTGGACCCCACTCAAAACTGGCAGCCTTTCAGGTCACTGGATAAATGAGCCAGAGTAATACATACGAAAGAAGAAATGTGTTTCGTCCAAAATGCAAAATAGACCCACTAGGCCTTGTGTATCTTTCTTGGTTGCAGGAGGGGCCAAATGCAGCATTTTATACTTTATCTTAGATGTAATATCTCAACAGGCCCCATAACACTGGAACTCTATAAATTTTACTGAGGTAGAAGGTCCCTGAATTTTAGTCAGATTTATTATCAGCATATCATCATCAATTTAATGGAACAGTGTAATATTTTGTGGAAGCAAAAAGCAATTAAGTTCTCTCCGAATAAGATTATGACACAAAGCTGGAGAGTTGCTATACCCTTGAGGTAGGACAGTGAAGGTATATTGCTGGCCTTGTCAGCTGAAGGCAAATTGCTTCTGGTGGGCCTTATGGACAGGAATGGAATGGAATGGAAAAAAAGGGTATTTGCCAAGTCAATGGCTGCATACCAGGTACTAGGAGATGTGTTAATTTGCTCAAGCAATGAAATCACATCTGGTACAGCAGCTGCAGTTGGAATCACCACTTGGTTAAGTTTACAATAATCCACTGTCATTCTCCAAGATCCATCTGTCTTCTGCACAGGCCAAATAGAAGTGTTGAAGGGGCATGTGGTGGGAATCACCACCCATGTGTCTTTCAAGTCCTTCATGGGGGAACTAACCTCCACAATCCTTCCAGGGATATGATATTATTTTTGATTTACTATTTTTCTAGGTAGAGGAAGCAATAATGGCTTCCATTTGCCCTTTCCCATCATCATAGCCCTCACCCTACCAGTCAGGGAGCCAATGTGGTTGTTCTGCCAGCTGCTAAGTATGTCTATGCCTATTATACATTCTGGCACTGGGTAAACAACAACAGGATGAGTCCAGGGACCCACTGGACACACTGTATGTCAGACCTGAGCTAAAACTCCATTAATTACCTAACGTTCATAAACCCCTACTTTAACTGGAGAAACACATGACATTTTGGGTGTCCTGGAATCAATGTCAGCTCAGAGCCGGTGTTCAGTAGTCCTTGAAATGTCTGATCATTTCCCTTTCCCCAATGCACAGTTACCCTGGTAAAATGTCAGAGTCTCTTTGGGGAAGGGTGGGAGAAAGATTCACTGCATAAGTTGTAGGTAATGTAGCAGGGTCCTTCCTCAAGGGTACCCGGCCTCTCCTTCATTCAAGGTGTCTGAGTCTGTAAACTGGTTGAAGTCTGTAAATTGATTGAGGGGCCATGATTCTCTGTTTTATAATTCAAATTATTATTTCATCCATTCAACTTAGAAGTTTTTTCTGTATATAAATTAAGTAGGAGTGCAATAGGCTTCCTTTCAATTTCACTTCTAGGAACACTGTGATTAATTAGCCAATACCAGAGCTCTACACAAGTCAGACTATTCTGATTGCCGCTTTGCCTCTGCTGTCCATTACGGTAGCTACGTCCACTTTGCCTTTGACCAGTGAGGGTTGCCAGTTGGCCCTTGCCACCTCGGGATCCAATATTCAGGTTGTATTTATATTTTTTAATTAAGTGACTGCGATTCCTATTGTTAGATCTGACACTCAGAGAAGATAAATTACAGGGCTTTTCAAAGGTGCTGGTGTTGCCCTCACAAATCTGTTTCTCAAGGCATTGGTTGAGGTTATATCTTCTGGCCTCTCCTAGCTGGGATGCGTAGGTCTAAAGTAACTAATCCGTTCCACCCTCCAATCTCCCTTAAGCTTTTTGATCCCTTCCTCTATATTAAACCAAGGAAGACCAGGCATTTCCAGCTCACTCACAATAGGCCATCTTTAAATCCATATTTCAGCTAACCAAGCAAATAAACTATTAGAACCTTTTTTAACACCCCAAGCTGCAACATTAAATGCAGAGTTCCTACTTAGTGGGCCCAAATTAATAAATTCAGCCTGATCCAACTCTATGTTTCTTCCACCATTATCTGTTACCTTTAATATCTGTTCCCATGCCTGTTCTCCAGATTGCTCTTTATAAAAATTAGAGAACTCAAGCAGTTGTTTTTGAGTGTAGCACACCTCCTTGTGGGTCACAGTATCAAACTCACCTTCAGGGGCCCACTGGGACTTTAGTCTAATTATAGGTCTAGAAGCAAACAGGGGTATTGGGGTTGGCTCCTGAGGAGAATCAACATTATCTTGCCTAGCAACTGCCTCAAGGAGGCCATCACTATAGCTTCAGGCAGTGCAGGGTTTTTCTCCTTAGACAAAGGTGAAAAGTCTGATGGCAGCATCGGTTGGGGAGGGGATGTTGCCACTATTAGGGATGGAGAAGCTATTCCTTCTGGCAAAAAACGGTTCATTGGAGTTTACAAACTTAGAGTCCCCAGCTTCATCAGGGTCCTCCCACATGTCCCCATTCCAAGTTGCAGGGTCCCATTCCTTTCCAATCAATGCCCTCACTTTAACAGTAGACACCTGGTGAGGCTGTGCATCACCTTTTGCTGCAGGTTAGCCACTCGCATGATAAGAGCTTATGCCTGTTTTTCCACAATTTCAGCTTTTTCTGTCCAGGAGATAAGACTTTCAGGGCAATCCTAGTAGATTCGAGGCTTGGTATCTGCTTCTGAAGCTGGGAGACAGAATCCCTGAGTTCATTATTTTCTTTCCTCACTTTGTGCACTGAACTTATTAGCAACCAATCAGCTTTACTTTGTTCCTGTTTTCTCCACATCTGGTCAAAGGTATTATGTATAAAGTCACTAAACTCCTTGCTTCTCATGAACAGTGAATCAGAAGTGTCAAATGCATTTATTTTGCATAACTTTCTAAACAGTTAATGCCAAGGACTATCAGTGTTCATGCTATTAGAAGTAGAATTCTTAGCATTTTTGGGTCTAATCATATTAGGCAGCCAACTCCAGAAACCCCAAAACCAATTAAAGAACTCCATCCTTAATATTTGGTTCCTCTAGAACCACTCCTGGTACCAAACTCTGTATCAGGTTCTCTTAGAGGGACAGAGCTAATAGTGTCTGTGTGTGTGTGTGTGTGTGTATGTATATATATACACACACACTAATATATATACACTAATATACATATTAGTATATATTGTTATGTATACTAATATATATACTATATATTATATATACTTATATATGTTATATGTACTAATATATATACTAATATGTATAATGATAATATATAAATACATATATTTATAACTATAAAGTTTATCAGGTATTAACTTACAAAATCACAAGGTCCCACAATTAGCTGTCTTCAAGCTGAGGTCCCGGGAGAACCAGTCAGAGTCCCAAACTGAAGAACTTGGAGTCCGATGTTCCAGGGCAGGAAGCATCCAGCATGGGAGAAAGATGTTGGCTGGTTGGCTAGGCCCATTTCTCCTTTTTACATTTTTCTGCCTGATTTGTATTTGCTGGAAGCTGATTAGATTGTGCCCCACCAGATTAAGGTGGATCTGCCTTCCCCAACCCACTGACTCAAATGTTAATCTTTTTTGGAAACACCCACACAGACACACCCAGGATTATTACTTTGTAGCCCTCAATACAATCAAGTTGACAGTCAGTATCAACCATCACACCCTCCTATACAGCTGTCTCAATACCCATACAAAGTGCCACTAGTGATGCTGGAAGTGCTCCTAAGCAGAGAAAAGTCATGACATTACAAGAAAAAAAAATGGAATTACTTAACATAAACTGTAGATTGAGGTCTGCAGCTATAGTCGTCCACCATTTCAGATAGATGATTCATCTTGCAAATGAATGACTTAAACTTACGGTACTGATAAATAAAGTATAATATTATAAATATATTTTTCTTTCTTATAATTTTCTTAATATCATTTGCTTTTGTCTAGCTTGTTTTATTGTAAGAATACAATATATAATACCTATAACGAACAAAATACATGTTAATTAATGGTTTATGTTATCAGTAAGACTTCCAGTCAAAAGTAGGCTATTAATTTTTAAGTTTTGGGGAAGTCAAAAGTTATATGTGGATTTTCAATTGCAGAAGGGCCAGACCTCCTAACCTCTGTGCTGGTCAAGGGTTGATTCTGGTAACTCACCCTGATGATGCTGGGGCTTTCTAGCCGATATGATTTGGCTCTATGTCCTCACCCAAATCTTATTTTGTAGTTCCCATAATTCCCACATGTTTTAGGAGGGACCTGGTGGGAGATACTGAATCATGTGGGTCAGTCTTTCCCATGTTGTTCTCATGATAGTGAATGGGTGTCATGAGAACTGATGGTTTTAAAAACAAGAGTTTCTCTGCACAAGCTCTCTCTTTGCCTGCTGCCATCCAAGTAAGACGTGACGTGCTCCTCCTTGCCTTCCTCCATGATTGAGAGGCCTCCCCAGCCACGTGGAACTGTGAGTCCAGTAAACCTTTTTATTTTTTAAATTGCCAAGTCTTTATCAGCAGAGTGAAAATGGACTAATACACTAGCTTTATGCAAAGGCAACATCTGCATTCATTAAGAAGAAAAATGACAGTACTGACCAACATATAAGTACATAATAAGTACATAATAAGAATAGAGATTAATGAAGCTTTTTGCCTTCATACTTTTTTTAAACAGTTATCATCTGCATATTTCATAACACTATAGCCAGTTGACATTGAATTAATCCAGATTCTAATTATTTGTATTATAAATTGTGTATATCTATTTATCATTAATCTATATTCACCCTAGAAACAATGTCATATGTTGTTATTATATTTTGTAAATGTTATTTTATATTATTATAATCTCTTTCTACATAGCAAAGTCTGTCATATTACATTGTAAACCATTTCCCTTATTATGTACAGCATTCTGTCATGCCAATAATGCATAAATTGAGAAAATTTTATTGCTTCTCTATCCTCTTAATAACTTTATCATGTTTTAAATACATGTAAAAAAATACTAAACACACACAGAGACATACATGTTATACATTCTTTAAAATTTGTGTACAACAAATAATAAATGAAACATTTTATTAATAGCCATGGGTAAATTATTTCATATGCAGTACAGTTATTAGTTTTAAAATAGCTATTGGATTAAAAAATGCTTTTATATTTAAAAGCAGACAGAAGAACACCAATTTAAAATACAAAGATACTGTAGAGACAGCTGTTCCATACTTCACGTACCAGGTGTATAAACAATAAACCTTTCCAGTTATAATTAAAATTGCAATAAATCCTTTTTAAATACATTGAATATTACACAAAGTATTTCCTACTAAATTATATTTTATAATTTTTATTCTATTTCAATATCATATTCCCTTTTTGTTTTAACATCAATGTATAGACAGAATAATTTTAAACTTTATATTTAAATTATATATTTTTAAATATAAAGTTAATTAAACCAGAAAAATTCGATGGGAACATTATGTTACTTAGTCATCTCGAATGCTTAATTAATTATTGAATATTTCACAATCCTCTTAATGAAAATTTGCTTGAGGAAGACAATTTTGTAGACTGGTAAAATACTTACACTTACTACAGACAATATACAATGCATGATTTAACTACTGCTGTGTAAATTAACACCATGAAATTCAAACTAAAACATAACCATATAGAATTCAGGAGTAAGAACTCATTATTTTGCAAACAAACTTAATTTTAGCTAATTTATTCATTCTTCTCATACTCCCCCAAGTCTGGATCTACGATAGTGCCGGGATATAAATTTCTCATAAGAATTCTAAGAAAGAACATACAGATACAGAGAATCTTCAGCTATGTAAAATATGGGTTCCTTAGCATGAAAATAGCATTTTTATCTTTTTATTCTACTTGTCCTACCTCGATAGGTTATGCTAAACTATACTGTGATAGAAAATAAACTTCAATATATCAAAACCAAAATATTAATAATAATATGGGACCTCACAAGAGGTCTTAGACATCTGGACTTTGATCATCACTTGTATCTGTACTTCTCTAAACAAAACTCAGTCTCATAGCCTTATCTGTTAGTAAAGCTGGAATATATTGTCTATACACCGCCCATGAAGAAAATAAAATCAGTTTAGTGAATTAATAGCATTGTCTCTATTGCATTGTTAAACTTTCAAACAGACTCGTTTAACTAACTATACCAAATTGCTTATTAAATTTTCTTTGTAGTTGTTATACATTTGGTAGTGTGCTGGAATTTAAATTCATCACCATTGTCTATCAGGCCTATTTAAAATACCCCAGATATGCTACTGTAGTTATGATATAATTATTTGTCCCTATGTAGTGATAAGTAACCTATCTTTATTTTCAGGCAAGTAATAACCCAATTTTGCTTCTAGATCTATGTAGCTAAAAGACTATTAATTATCTCTGTATGTAGGGTAAGTTTTCTAAGTGAACTTGTCTTCTATTTCCTTTTGGAAAAAAAAATATATATATATATATATTTTATATTGTTTATGTACTCACATAAATTTATTCATTATTAAACCTTGATGATAAATCCAATAGAAGTGTGTATATCTCTTCTATGAGACTATGAGCTCCCAGGTCCTTGAGAAAGATACTCCTTGGTTCTAAACTTGACAAGAGTCTGTCCAGAAAATCTATATATATTTCAAAGAGGCAGAGGAAGAATTTGTAATTACAAGTCTTCTAAAGTAAATGCTCTAAGATAAAAGAGGTCAAGAGCCTACAGTGAGAAAGAAACCTACACTTTAGTCAACCCGCAAAGCCACCTTGATCACTAAATATATCCCAATCACATTCTCTCTTAATAATCTTCTTTAATTAAATTCTATGATAAATTAATTCTACCAGGTTAAAAGCAATTTAATCCATCTTCTTTCTATCTTCACTGCCAAATACACACACACACACACACACAACACTATATATACATACACAGGTATATTCATATATACAAACATTCTTGTTTTTCTAAATCAATTGAAACATGTTTTCTAAATCTATTTTAAACAATACATATGTACGTAAATATCATAGGTAAAGTAAAATTATTTTACGGTTTTTTATGGTAAATTTGTTTTATATAAGTGATTTAAAATAATTTTATGTTGAGAAAAAATGACTTTCTCCAATTGAACATTTCATCTTGGACTAAATTAGCCATCACTTTCACTAAAACATGCTATTTTTTATAAGTAGAATAGCATTTGTCCTCATGAACAAACTTGTAGAAAAAATAATATTTTACTGTATAGACTTTGCTTATGTATAAAAAATCTTTAGGGGAAAATAAAAATGACTTTTTTTTTCTTTCCATTTCCTTGTACAGAATAACAGCACAATTGACATGAGTGAAACATTATAGAAACAGACACATTTTGTTTGGAGACAAGTGTGAAATATTCCTACTTTAAAGGTGGACTTTTTAGAAAATGGTGAACAGAGTAAAAACAACAGTGTTAATGGGAGAGCAGTTATAGGCTCATTTATATTGTTAACATAAATTGTATTGCCTTAGAATTACTCCATCTTTTTCTAAACAAAATCAAGAACATTTTATCATAACAAAAGTCTATTATTTTCCAACTCAGTAGGTAATAGGCAGTAGTAGAATTCTTGTTAAAATGCACATGATAAAAAATTCAGCTCAGATATGTCTTGTAAATGTATAGATTAAAAGAAACTTTCATAAACGAGCTGACCTTCAAAACAGTAATATCACACCTAAAACAAATACCTACTATTTATGTGCCATGGGACTTTGATATATATAAGTAAAGAGATAAGACATATATTAGCACAATGTGGGAAAGTACTATCTTTGAAATAAAATAAATCTCCAACTTTATAAAAATATTTGGACAAATAATTTTTCATCTATATGCCACCAATATCCAGGTCTTCAGAGTAATATTATTGTCTCTTATTTTTATGACTCCAATAGTTGAACTTACCACAGACATCTCTCTAGTTTCCTGAATAGTCTTATCAGTAATGTATGAACTAGATCTTACATCACAAGGCAAGACAAAACTAACATCAGTGAGAGTGAAATACAGTCATTTTATCAGCATCGATGTCATGTTAGTTGTGACCCAGCTCTACAAGACTGATCATGTTAAGAAGATACAGGTACTTAGATTACATTAGCAGCCGTGGAAGATAAATTAGAGCAAGGTGACCATGGGTAGTATGTAACGAAGTGAAAAATATCCATAGAGTAATACCAAAGTAGCAACTAAGAGCTTGTAGATATTCCTGGTCAAATTACTGAAAATATTCTCATATAAGAACTTTTATTTTTTCTTTCTATATTTTGATACATTGACAATGCTAAATTAAAACCAAGAATAAGAAATTGCAACCTGGCAAGTACACTGTTCTTTATTTTATGGAATATGATAAGATTTAAAATCCACAATCTGAGATAATAGAAGGAAAAAAGAAAGCTTCTTCTAAAGTTTGAGAGTTACTCCAGCTCCTACACGAAGCTCTAATAACAATTCACCTTTTTCATAATTCAAATGGTTTTCAATTCTCACATCTTTCAATGTATGTTGTGTAGGAAAAAAAAAAAATCTTTAAACAACAATTAAAGGCAGTTTTTTTTCTATATTCCTGATAAAATAAAACTATTATCTAATATCTGTAATGTATGCTGATGAAATTATACTAAATGTCTCATTTCTTTTTTTAACTTTAATTAAACAAAATTATAGAGTTGTATGTTTTTGTGTATGAACTTCTACTAAACATATGAGAGATTTATTCTTGCTTTTCTGTGGAAAATAAATCCATTCATTTTTAATTTGTAATATTTTATTGAATAAATATACCACAATTCATTTTGTTTTAATATTTTTGTTATTACGAAGAGAAAATATTTGAATGTGCTTATATTCAATAATAATATGAATATTCTTAATTTTTTGTAAAAATATGCTTGCATGTAAGATACAGATGTCAACCTTAAATGATGAGATCCAGAAAATATAATTAAGTGCAGAGTCTATTCAAGATCAAAGTTTGAGAATGTCACTCAGGAAATACGGAATCCCAAGTGTCAGTGTTCCAAAATGCAGAAGCTAAAGTATTACTTGTGTAGGCAGAAACATAGAAGTTCAACAGGGTTGTAACATTTTCCACGTAAGGCCAGTACATCCATTACAGCAATTTGATTCGTTACAGCTTGCTATGTTCCAAGAAAGATTGCTTTAACATTCTGTCAGGAAAAGCAATGGTCTTTATGGGCCTTATCTCTGATGCCATTTGGTCTTTTCTAATAATTTATAGGAAAAAAATAAGAGATTTAATCTAAAAAAAAAAAAGAAGCAGATGCATGCTACATTGTTCAAACCACAGAGTCACGTTCATCTCAAAGCTTAAGTAATTTAAAGTTCCAACAGCTTTAAGCCTGAATTATTTAATTTCACATTTCTTCTTTTCTATCAAGATGTTCCAAAGAAAGCATGGTAGATAAACTCAAACAGTTTGGTTCCCTATAAGCTCGGGAGCTTAGTCCAGTGTTGCTAGAAAAGCTCATTCCTAGGAAGTCATGCCTCATTGATGAGCAATTTACCAAGCTATAAATCTGATGGGGTATAGCCCAAATTTGGAGGAAGGTGAAGAAGGTGACATTGTGACTTGAGTCAGGCTTCACAGTTGCATCTTCAATTAATGCAATTTTTTGAACAACCTTTAGTTTTTTTCAGTTGTGCGTTGACTCCATTGCCAACAAATGCTGCACCAGGAGTAAAGACAAAAACAAGACAAAATGCGACAAATGATTATTATTCCTAGCTTTTTTCATCAGGTTTCCCAAGATCTAAATTGACTTCTTATTCAATAATCCAGAGAGGATATTAAATCTGAAAAGTTAGTTATTTGGTTTTCCATATCAACCATTAATGTAAATATGTTATCTAGTTCATCTGGGATATAGACACAAAACTTAGTTTTTACTATAGCGCAAGTTCCCCCTTTCAATGCAATGAGTATATCTAAAACCATATGATTCTGCAACACAGCGTTTCACATAAGAGCAACTTCACTGCTCAATAATAAGATCCAGGTGACTACCATTTACCACCTTTTATTGTGTAATTGGTTAAAGCCTCTACATGCCAAATGACAACATCGGTATCCAGTTGTGGCAGAAAGATGGAAGTTAAATAATTATACCAATGAAATAGGGAATGAGCCCAATAAGACTATAAATAAGAAAAATGTTCAGGCTGTGAATGAGTATGAACTATCTAACCTTGTGCCCAGCTATAACCTAAAGAACACTGTCCTAAACATCCCTGGGGTAACTGTAGACATTAATTGGTGCCTCATTGTCAAGTCATTCCATTTGGAGCTAGCCAATAAATGCTGGCCACTGTGTTCATTCAGTGACATGCCAATCAACATTTTGTAATATAAGGGTGTGAACACATCATTCCTTGGATATCCATCCCATATCTTCAGCGTGACTGAACTACGTGTCTTTGGTGTGATTCTTTTCTCTTTTCTCAACATAAAGCTGACTAAGTTGACCAAAAGAAGAGGTAAGCTATATAGAGACGTCTCAAATTTGTGTTGTACCACCCTGGAATTAAGTTGCCTTATTTCTCAGTTGAGGCAACAGTAGTATTAAAGCAAAAAAAAAAATATATATATATATATATGATTTCATCCACCAAAAAGCTCTTCCCATGTCCTTTGCTTTGTAAAGTATTATTAGTAGGCCAGTTATGTATGTCATCCTTAGTCATACTAATGTAAGCACCAATGATTTTTCTTGAGAAATACAGATATATTTCTGATATTCTATCCAATATTTTCCTTAGAAAGGAGATACCCATTGTGATAGATAAGAACCACCAGAAAAAGGTATGAAGTCACATATCCAACAAGCGTTTTTGTGTAATCTATCAGAATCGTTTTGATTTCATTGCAAAAAGAGATTAGATTCATAGGCAACAGCTTTGATAGTAGCAATAAAGCATAACATCTAGGGTTGAAAAGAAAGATATTTAGTAGGAACTTGCAAAGGAGTACTTTTAATGATTATTAATCTATTAATGATTGTTAATATTAAGCATTAGTTTAGACACAGGTCTGGTTTGGTGTTTTGAGAAAGCTAACTGCATCTGATATATTTTTCTCATCCTTGTTGGTTCTAGATAGCTTCAATTTTTAAATCACTGGTTTAAGATAAGGTAGAAATTAGTAAAGTGACTTTCTTTAAATGAGTGACGTGTATCTAAGAATCTATTACTTTTAACTTAGCAGCACACAGGTTAGGAGCACTTGATGAGATCCCTTCCATTTTGGTTAAATGAAGTCCTTTCAGAAAATTACATTTTCAACAGACAAATCTCCTTGTTGATTTCCATGGTCCTTGTGTTCCTTGTCTCCTGCGAGCTCACTGTGGAAAGAGTGTTTTACTATTAATAAATTACAGTTTTTAATTAGTTGCCTTATAAGGCTGCTGCAATAATACAACATATCCCCCTTTGATATCACAGATTTACAATTACCTAAAAATAATTTCATAGGTCTGCCTGTGACAATTTCAAATAGAGACAGCCATTGTTTATCAATAGGGAAAGAGGTGGCTCTTAGGCTAAAAACAAGCAACCAATGGAAGAGCTTTTGGCCAAGGGATTTTAAAAGTCTCAGTTAATTTTGTTAGTTGAGTTTTGATTATTTTGCTTGTGTGTTCCACTGATTCAGGTGACCGGTGATAATATGCACAACAGAAACGTTGGAGAGTGAGCCAGATTTTATATATCAACTAGATTATTTGTCCAGTGAAATGAGTCACTGTAAATGTCTAGAGGAACTCCACATATCAGAATATTTTTCCCAAAGATTATTTTATTTACTCCTAAGTCTGTTGCTCTTCTGCAAAGAAATGCTTTTACCCAATGAGAAAACATATAAATAATCACTAGAATCTACTCGTACCCTTGTAATGTAAATAGCTGGATAAAATATAATTGTCATTCTTTGAAGGGGCCTTCAGGTAAAGATAAATGACCTTGAGAACTATGTAAATGTTTCCCCGGATTATAGTTTTGGCAGAAGTGACAGTGATTGCATACATTATGAGCAACAATTGGAGAAATTTTCAATAATATTGTTTTCTCCAAGTAATCACTTTACCAGGGCTCCACTGAATTAAACCATGTACATAAGTTAGGAAAGATAACTGTAATTTTGTTGGAAGTATGAGTAGACCATTTGGTGTATACCAAAGTCCAGTCATAGAGGAGTTATTTACCTGTCTATTTACCAATTTTCTTGTTCTATTCTTAGGACTATGGATTGAAATAATTGTATATCAAAATCAAGTACTTCCTCGAAAGCCAAAATGGGTTGACTTTCTTGCTCAGATACATTAAGGGAGTCATTTTTGCTGTATTATTTGATAATTGCTGTGCTTTGCTATCTGCAGTGTCTGACTTTCAATGGCCTGGAATACTGATAATGGCTAATGCTTTTGGCAATAATATGGCTTCCAGAAATTCTGAAACAAAGTGTCCATTTTTTTTAGACTGATAGGAAATGTTCAAAATTCTCTTTTTTTTCCATAACATTCCAAAGTCATCAGCTACTCTGAAAGCATATGTGCTATTTCTATAAATATTAGCAGTTGTTCCTTTTGCAAATTGACAAGCTCTAATTAATGCTATTAACTCAGCTTGTTGAGCCAAGTTTGCTTCTGGAAGATAAGCAATTTCTGTATTCTCCGTTAAAGATCCCATAACATAACCTGCACGATAAATTCCAGAATCATCAAGTATGATTCATCTGTAAACAAAAAAAATCAGCATTAGTAAGGAGAGTTTTTTGCAGGACCATCCTAGGAGAAAGTAGCTGGTTGGTTAACATTAGGAAATTGTGTGGCTTTTCATCTAAAAGAAAGGGCAGAAGAGTTGCAAGATTTAGTTTTTGCATCTAGAAATTGTAATACGGGGAGAACAAAAAGCAAACAAACTTCATAAAAAGCCTGTCTACTGATTGAATTTATTTACTATATATAGGTAGTAAAATATCACATATATAAACATACAGACAGAAGCAAATTTTACAGTGTTGTAACATTCTTCTTCAAATAGTTTATTTCCCCACTTTATTCTATCACTCTCTTCCTCACCTGTTCCATTGCTCTAAATAATTGTTAGTTAGTTAGGCAACTCTAAATTTGTACTTCCAAAAACATGACTCTTAAGTAAAAATTTACATCCCAAAGACATAGTACTTACATTTAAACACCATAGTTGCTGAAACAAAGAAAAGAATAGATAAAGGTTCACTAAAGACAGCATTGACAGTAAAAGTATCTTTAACAAAGATAAGGTTTGTTACATAAACTTCAAGCCAATGTTTTCCCCATCTCAAAAATTTCTAGTGGCTTAGATACAGAGAGGAAGATGTCATTATAAATGGAGATTTCCTTTGTAGATGGAAATTTATTTTACAAAAAATTTAAAATAGCCAGCTTAATGCCAATAAGTCATATTTTGGAGACCAATCTAGTTACATAGGCAGTCTTTTCAAATTGTTTCTTGATTCTATTACTGACTTCCAGATGGAGTCCCTTAATGTATAGGACAAAGAAAGCATGCAGTTTTTAAGGCCTTAGTATTTAAATATGTGACAAGTACGCATAGGTGAAAAACAAAACACTTAGATCAACCCCAGTTGAGGATCCCATTTTTACATTGAATTTTTTGATCCCAGAAAGAGGGAAACACCATGAGTCTGCAACACTTCCACAGTGCAGCTCATTGCAAGGACATTCCCCCCAAGACTGGCGGGCAACCCAACACCAATAAGCCCATTCTGTGATCAGTCCATCCCACTTGGAATCCTTATCCCTCAGTGGTGAGTGTTTCATAGCCTCCCGGGCTCCAAGTTCCAGTTTTCCTACCTATACCCACAAATAAATGAGTGGCCCCCTTCAGTAATAAACATTCATCATAAACTCTGTCAGTCACATCCAAAACTTCAGGTAGCACTCACCAATCACTTGCTGGCCATTGCACATTAAAAAGTTATGTGCTTTCATGGTACAAAGTGATCCCTGGTACTCCCCAAAACCAAAGAAATCCCAGAAAGAGAGCAGAGCTTTAGATCTGATTCTTCCCATTGAAGAACTAAGTGGCTAAGTTGGCTACACTTCCTGGGTCAATAGAGACTTCCGTAAGGAGACTTTCCCCCAAGCCAAAATGATTCATAGCTGCAATCCAAGGGATTGAAATTTCAACCAATCAAAAGGGACTTTCCCCTAAGCCAAAATGAGTCATAGCTGCAAACTAAGGGAATGAAATGTCAATCATTTAGGGAGTGTAAGCTCTAGCGGCAGTCTGATGTTTTTAACCAGTCAGGCCCACCAACCCACAAGCAAATAGAAAATAAGCTAGCTCTACAGAACAGAAACAGGAAAAGGAGAGGAGTCATAAGGGGATATAAGCATAAGACATCCAAGTCAGAAACGGCAACCCTTCCAGGTCCCTTCCACTGCGCTGAAGCTTTACTTTCGCTTTAGCTTTTTTTTTTTTTTTTTTTAATTTCTTTTTTTTTTTTTATTATTATTATTATACTTTAAGTTCTAGGGTACATGTGCATAACGTGCAGGTTTGTTACATATGTATACTTGTGCCATGTTGCTGTGCTGCACCCATCAACTCGTCAGCACCCAACTACTCGTCATTTACATCAGGTATAACTCCCAATGCAATCCCTCCCCCCTCCCCCCTCCCCATAATAGGCCCCGGTGTGTGATGTCCCCCTTCCCGAGTCCAAGTGATCTCATTGTTCAGTTCCCACCTATGAGTGAGAACATGCGGTGTTTGGTTTTCTGTTCTTGTGAGAGTTTGCTAAGAATGATGGTTTCCAGCTGCATCCATGTCTCTACAAAGGACACAAACTCATCCTTTTTTATGGCTGCATAGTATTCCATGGTGTATATGTGCCACATTTTCTTAATCCAGTCTGTCACTGATGGACATTTGGGTTGATTCCAAGTCTTTGCTATTGTGAATAGTGCCACAATGAACATACGTGTGCATGTGTCTTTATAGCAGCATGATTTATAATCCTTTGGGTATATACCCAGTAAGGGATGGCTGGGTCATATGGTACATCTAGTTCTAGATCCTTGAGGAATCGCCATACTGTTTTCCATAATGGTTGAACTAGTTTACAATCCCACCAACAGTGTAAAAGTGTTCCTATTTCTCCACATCCTCTCCAGCATCTGTTGTTTCCTGACTTTTTAATGAT